>NW_007378714.1:80473-144094 GCF_000475195.1 Diaphorina citri
ATATGTGACTGTGATCTACATTGACTTGTAAACAATGTGCACATATCTAGCATAATTAATGTGCGATATGTAACCTGAGGTTGTCTACTATAACCCGTCACCTGTATGGTCTACCAGTAATCACACACATGCGCTTACTATGAATAACATTAATCATGGTTCAGTGAAGCACAATCACATTTGTTATAGGGGCATGGGGGCTGTAGGCTATGGAGGAGTCCTTGTCATTGATGAGTTTTTTGCTTCATACTCCACTTCTACGAAAATTTGTTGTGTATTAAATATGTCCCAAACAGCTAGAACTAATCCGGGCTATTTAAAACAAAAGTTAGCAACACATTTTTTTTTTAGTTCAGAGTTTGTATTTTTTAATCAAATTGCAAAAGAAACGCATTTTTTTTTCTTTTTTTTTTTGGACAGATAAGAGTCTAGCTCTCTCCATTACCTCTAGAATTATAGGTAGAAACCTTAATAATGTAGGGATGATGAAAATAATAGTACATTAGTACATACGAATACCTATTATACATAAAATATTCTTCAGATTTTGCAGGGAAAAGCACCCTTGGAAAGAGGATGAGAAGATTGGAAAAGTATCTACTAAAGACATTTGTAAGCAGATTGATAATGTTTATGAAGCGGAGGGGATAGTTTTATTATAATTGTGGTTTTAAAGTAATTGTTCCTTCTGTGTATCTGGGATATAGGACATAATGGAATACAGACAATACCATAGACATAGATAGCAGTAACTGAAAAAATTGGATTGTGAAAATCTGAAAATACATATAGCTGCTGGTCTTTTTTATACACTTTTATACACTTTGTCTATATAATTATGTAGTTTTGTCCCTGATAAATTAAAAGGCAATATACCTTATGCACTTATTTAGATGAGGTTTTCACGTTGAAGACTAGAATAAATAATGAACTAGAGACTTCGACTTTCTTTTTCATCTACGACCTCTAGATCTTAAGATAAATCGATTTAAAAATAAAATTATAACTAAGTACCTATTTACTTTATGACGTGGCGTTCGAACTGTCTTGAGTTTTTCATTGGAATGGCAAATGAAAATTTAATTTTCGAACTCGAGAAGATAGTATTGACTTCAGATTTGCAGTTTTCAACTTTTATTCATAATTTTAACCCAAATGCAAATCCTCTATTTTATTTTTAATCAGGTGGGAAAGTTTCATAATGGAGCAGTTGCAAATGGGTAAAAATTATGAATAAATATTGTCGATTCCTATGTAAAAAGTTGGGAAAAATCCAAACCTGAGGTCAAAACTCCAAAAAAGTAACTTTAATAAAAGGTCGAAAATTCAATTTTTATTTTCCGTTCTAATGAAAGAGTTCAAATATGTGTGACGTCAGATTTTATGCAGTTGTTTTTTTCGTCCGTTAGGTAGCGCCACTATGCAAGCATGCTAGCGGAGGAGCAGAAAGAACTGCGCAGAAACGTATGCGCACAAACACATTAATGCGTTGCCTGCGAGGGAGCTTTGCTCGGGACATTTAATGTGACTTCATCGCCTACGGGAGCGTATGCCGTGACGTCAAAGTTCACGATTTACCGGCATTTTTTTAATCGATTTATCTCGGGATCTAGAAGTCGTAGAAGAAAAAGAAAAATTCTGTTAGTCCTCATTTTTCCTGCTCTATGACTTTGATACATCACCCAAGTAAGTGCAACTGATCTATTACATATATCCTGGCATTTTGGGCGATTCATGACTTATTATTCTGGGGAATCGTAACATTCGTATAGAAAGCACCAGTAATCCACTCGTTTACCATTAAATTTCAACATCGACCTTCAGAAAGTTACAAAGAAAAGAGTTTGAAAGCTTTAAATAAGTATGCCTTATTGGTGGGATAACGTACGCAATGAAGCAATGGAAGTAATACTGAGAAAAGTTGGGAAAGGAAGGACAATAATGGACACTAAGGAATAGAAAAGTGGTCTGGAAAGAAAATATTTTGCAAAGAGATTAAATAATAGTGGAACTCTGAACATTGATATTTGTATTCACCTGGAACGAAATAGGATGGTTAAATTTCAATGTGGTAATCCTAAATGAGAGCTCTTTTTTTTTTTCATTAGGCGCTTTAACTATGTTTTATGCATGTCGTTCGCGCCGGTTCCTCATTGGACTAGACTTGAATTTAGTCGACGATTCTGAACATTGATATTTGTATTCACCTGGAACGAAATAGGATGGTGAAGAAAAAGTTAAATTTCAATGTGGTAATCCTAAATGAGAGCTCTTTTTTTTTCATTAGGCGCTTTAACTATGTTTTATGCATGTCGTTCGCGCCGGTTCCTCATTGGACTAGACTTGAATTTAGTCGACGATGCATGATGCATGTTCAGACTGATCAGGGACTTCAGGAGCGACATTAGGGCGTCGACCCCGGTGGTGTCATCGGAAAGTGACGGCGCGGCGGGGTAGGGACGGAGGAACGTAATTGAATGTCCAGGGGGGCAGGAGATAATCTGCTTGACTGTGGCCTGTTATGGCCATTTTTCCGAGCGTCTTAAAAATAGGACGCTATGCACCAATGGGTTGTTTTAGATTTGTAAATATATCTTAAAATAAAAATGTTCGTGTGCTGGTTCATTAAGTGGCTTATATTTTTCATGTTATATAATTAATTTCGAAATTTTCACGCTTGCTCATTAATAAAATAAAGAATCAAGCAAAGAGGAAAAATACAGTAAAATAGGTGAATGTGCTAAAACTCGCAAGAGTTTTTATATTAATTATTACCTAAAAATTACTAATAAATTAAGATAATTGAATAATTTTATTATTTTAAATTTTATTATTATTCTATTATTACCTTTGTGAGTTTTGAAATGTGTTCGCAAGTTTCCAATCGTACTGTAAGTTCTTTGACAGTTTTCATATTCGCACTTGAATCGTTTACCTCTCTTCAAGTTGTCTGTCTGTACTGGGGGTGGGGGGTCTTTGGATCTGTTGGAATTTTCATCAGACAACCTAGGAATAAAATTATAGAAAGAATAATAGAAAGCAAAAAGATGAAAAAAAAAAAAAAAAAAAAAAAAAAAAAAATTACCTCTACTGATCAATAATAGAAAGCAAAAAGATGAAAAAAAAAAAAAAAAACAAACAAACAAATTACCTCTACTGATCATGATCAATAGGGAGTTGAAAGTTTTAGGGTTTGTATCAATCATAGGGTAATGTAACTCGGGTTCGCTTTATCAATTGCTTAATCTTGACTTTTAGTTTTATCTATACGCGTATTTCGGGTGTTACCCCATTCTCAAGATGATATTAAAGTAAAACAAATAATTATACAACTACCTATAGGTATATAACTTACGCTAAAATAGAAAACAATGTACAAGAAGGGGCAAATACAGGAAAAAAAAAAAAAACAGTTTATTAATTACATTCAGAGATAATAGAAAAGAGCAGGAACTAGAATTTATAAGAAAAAATCCTGTATATAATTTACCATTTGACTTTTATCCTAGATTTAAGAATTTTAGTAATCTAAATTTAGATCAGGGTGAAATTGATCTTTTAAATAAAATCCGCCCCGGGCGGGAAAAGAACCCGCGACCTAATGCAGGTTTTTCTTTACTTTTCTCTACATATCCTTATATTTTTGTTTCATTATAAATTTTTATATTTTAGTTTTTTCCTTTTCCTTTTGTGTGAACATGTCCGTGGTGATAGAAATACTTTAAAATTTTTACTCTTAAAATATTTTAAAAGAAAAGTTTTAAAGGTAATAATTTAGTTTTCTAGATAAATGATTAAAAGATTTTATATTTTCATTAGTTTAGATATTTTTCGCTGGAATAAATATGTTTGTTTTAATTTATTGCAATTTAAATTCAGCTCCAGTTGTTCGTGTTTCTTTTTAAATTACCATACCTATAATTTCATTTTCACAAAAAGGCAGCATGAAAATTTAGAATTTTAATAGCTTTATTTAATTCAATTGGTAGATTGCTCAACACATTTATCATTTTTCCCATTTTTTATTTTCAGTTTATTTCAAAACTTCATTATTTTAAAACTTTATTAGTTTCTGTTTTGACCACAAAAAGTATTTATCTACCTAAGCAAAAAATCTTTCGAAATGAATTGAATTTTTTCTGTGATGAGATGCTTGAAAATTCCATGTTAGAGTGAAAGCAATATTTTTGGGTGCAAGCAGTTTTCAGGTACGTAGAGGAAAAATTCGAACCAAATTTATATTTCATAACATTTAGATCATAACATTATTTTATATTTATTGTACGTTAGGTATTGTAAACATGTAAACTATACCTATTTTAGTCTAAGCTCAATATCAGAACCTTTGAATACTGATTCTCTTCAGAACAGTTAAGCAACCTCGGGCGTGGTGACCATACGACCAGGCACTCAATATATTCTGGTGAACAATCAGACAGAAAAAAAGGGTAAATTCCTGGGGAAACACGAACATGGTATTAACCCAAATTAGTAAAGGAAAGTGGTCCTTAAATTGGACGTGCTTCTTATCATTAGGTAGGTATGTATTGTATAGGTTTCTACTTTCGGTTCCTCTTTATATAAAGGGTCAAAATTTCCACTGATTCATGAATATTGTACTCATGACTCATGTCATGAGACTTTGGGTAGATAGGTATCTCATTTTAGTGAGTAACCCATAGGTAGCAAGCTAATCCATTGAACCAGGGGGCCCCCTGATTCAATGGATTGACAGGAAAGGTAGATGCTCCAAACTTTGGTCTTTGGGGGCCTCTGAATTTGTCTTTGCGGAGACCGGGGCCCCCGCGCTGCTGAGGCTGGGGGTAAAGGGTGGGATGATATAAGCCAGTGTTCACTTTTAAATCCCTTGACCAATCAGTTGTTATCTAAGGCCGGATGTGAACTAAAATTTCCTTTATGGTTTGAACACTCTTGCCAAATTTCACCAAAATCAGACAAAGGGTCTCAGAATTATGATGAAACAAATAGGTAATAAAAAACAGAAAAACTTGATGAAAAACCGTCGCGGCGCGCCGCTTAGAGACAAAACTTGGAACTCACATTTCATTCTTTGTTCCACTATTATTTAATCTCTTTGCAAAATATTTTCTTTCCAGACCACTTTTCTATTCCTTAGTGTCCAATATTGTCCTTCCTTTCCCAACTTTTCTCAGTATTACTTCCATTGCTTCATTGCGTACTTTATCCCACCAATAAGGCATACTTATTTAAAGCTTTCAAACTCTTTTCTTTGTAACTTTCTGAAGGTCGATGTTGAAATTTAATGGTATTATTGTCCTTCCTTTCCCAACTTTTCTCAGTATTACTTCCATTGCTTCATTGCGTACGTTATCCCACCAATAAGGCATACTTATTTAAAGCTTTCAAACTCTTTTCTTTGTAACTTTCTGAAGGTCGATGTTGAAATTTAATGGTAACTTCTACAAGTTTGATTAAAACACTACTGGAGTGCTGGTATTACAGAGAAAAAGTTGATAGCATTTTTCCTGAGACTAAAGGTAAATCCACTATCTGCTATTCCCCAGCTTTAAATTATCATTTTAGTATATTCATTGAAGCATGATCCACAGAGGTACGTAAATAATACCAAGCTAGGATGTGAAATGTTATTAGTTATTAGGAAGATAGGTGGTGTTCTGTGTGCTTTTCATTTACAGTCAAACCTGTCTAAGTGCGACACTTTTGTAAAATTACCAGTCCGAAGATAGGTGGTGTTCTGTGTGCTTTTCATTTACAGTCAAACCTGTCTAAGTGCGACACTTTTGTAAAATTACCAGTCCCTTGGATTCCCGCTTAGACAGGTTCGACTGAATATGTACATATGTATGTTGCTGTGGCTTCTCGAAGTCATGCGGGTACTGATATCTGACCAGAGCTCCTTGGTGGTACATAGTAATATTTTTACGTTACATCCTTACGAAAGGACGTTCCACTTTACGCTACCCATAACACTAATTTTGTTTTTATTGATTTTCCTCGCAGAGTTATGATCGACCCTAGTTCTTCTGAAGAAGACACTGATGAAGAAAAAGTAGCCACCCGCCCTCCCCGCACTCATCCTAAACAAGTACAGAGCAAGAAACCACAGTCACATCATGTGGATACTCCTGACCACGGACATGTGAAACATCATGCGACTCACAACGAGAGATACACAGAAGATCCTGGCCCTTATCCGCAGGAGCGAGTCGCACAACAGCATCACATTGAACCATCTAGGACGAGTCCGGAAGAAAAGGCGCTTAGTACAAGGTAAGAGGAAAACTCTTATTCTAAATAGGTAGTTCTTCCCGGAAACAATATCGTAGTCTTCTTCTCCGGAGGGGATCTGACTTGAGTCCTAACTGTGATATCCGAGTTGCGTCCGTCCGATTGAAATTTATCATCCGAGTTGCGTCCCTGAGCTACCTGAGGTAGAACTATGTACTTTATATACTTATCCTAGTTTGAAGGTATATACATGTAGTACAGGGTGACGAAAAATACTTTACGCAGCATTTTTTCAGCTTCCATCATGCAGGTACCTACAATCGATAACGTTGAAAATGTAACGGTACTTGTTCAGAAGTTACGTCAATGGAATGGGTACTTTATATACTTATCCTAGTTTGAAGGTATATACATGTAGTACAGGGTGACGAAAAATACTTTACGCAGTATTTTTTCAGCTTCCATCATGCAGGTACCTACAATCGATAACGTTGAAAATGTAACGGTACTTGTTCAGAAGTTACGTCAATGGAATGTTGCTATAAAAGGAGGTGTCACAAATGAGCAGTGACCAGTGTTATTATAGGGTTAGGTCAAATGCAAAAATGAGCTTTCACAATTTGAGCAGTGACCAATGTTATTATAGGGTTAGATTAAACGCAAAAAAGAGTTTTCACTATTTCAGCAGTGACCAGTGTTATTATAGGGTTAGGTCAAATGCAAAAATGAGCTTTCACAATTTGAGCAGTGACCAATGTTATTATAGGGTTAGATTAAACGCAAAAAAGAGTTTTCACTATTTCAGCAGTGACCAGTGTTATTATAGGGTTAGGTCAAATGCAAAAATGAGCTTTCACAATTTGAGCAGTGACCAATGTTATTATAGGGTTAGATTAAACGCAAAAAAGAGTTTTCACTATTTCAGCAGTGACCAGTGTTATTATAGGGTTAGGTTAAACACAAAAGACAAGTACAAAAATAACAGCAATAGCGTTCATGTTCAAAGTTTGTTCCTATAGGCCTATAGAATACAGAAGTTATAGCATACTGTATAGGTACAGTTATTTTTGGTCACCCTGTTCGTTATATACTTATTTATTTACTTTATGGTCTCAAGTATATAGGTTCAATCTTAGGTACCGGGGACGCAACTCGGATGACCTTTTTTGATTTGGGACCCAAATCGGATGATTTCGGATTCTCGGACTCTGCATCTGGTGTTCCTCCTTCTTCTCCTTCATCCTTGTCCCGCAAATAAATCCAGGAAATAAGCAAGATAGTGTACAAGAATTAAGTACCTACCAATTTATTTCCATTCACTTTTTCAAATGTTTTATACAAGTACCTACATGGACATGGACAGTATGAGCCCACGCCGCGCCGAGGCGGTCCATCCACCATTCATAGTTTATTTTATTAAAATAATTTGTAAACAATGTAAATGTCTACCATTGTTGTGATTCTTTGAATAGATTATAACTTATTCGAGTTACAAAATCAATGTCATTTCAAGTGAGTATGACTCAGACTCAGAAACAGAGAAAACTTTCCCTCTATGGATTTTTCCGCCCGCACTGTTTTCTCAAAAGTTAAAAGCTTGGTAAGTTTCATATCACAGATGCTGAGAGAGGACGGGGTATAAGCTCTTTCTATATACATTTCATAAACTTTTTCAAGTAGGTACCTATGCTCCATACGTCTATAGTTTTAAACATTTCATATATTTCCTACGTATTTTGAGCAACATTTCAACATTTTTCAGAGTAAAAGGGTGTAATGAAACCGCACACGTTTTAAACGGAGGAATGAGAAGAGTAGGGAATAACTATTGGAATATCGATTGACCTGGTTACTCTGCCACCTCTACACCCCATCCTTGTGACCTGTTCTGTACTCTTGGAATATTTTTATGTTTTCAACAGAAATTTTGTTTTCTGTTCTTACGTAAGAACAACTTGCTTTTCCAGGGTGGAAATTTTGTTTTTAGAAAGGGATCTAGAGGTTGGTTATTTTTCTTTCTTATTTATCTCTATAATACAGTGCATTCATAAAGTCCACCCCCCCCCCCCCCCCCATCTTTGCCAACATACACTCCGTAGAGAGTGATCTCACGAGACCAAGTCTATAAAAAAAAAGTTTACAATTTACTGGCAGACTGGCACCTTTTTAGAGAGAGACCAAACACTGAAAAATAATACCTAGAGATAACTTTTTGTGTTTCAAATGCCCTACAAAGTCTTTATTTTGTAATGTGATTTCATATGGACTTCTATTTCCTTTTTAGAATCGAAAACTCATGCCTAAATTTGTGCTCAAGGAAATGGAATTATTGTACATTGAAGAACAAAAAGCAGCGGTAAACTTACTGATGGCGAATTTAGAATCTCTTCCAGTATCAAAAGGTTCAATGGACTCAAAATATAGCCTTCAAAAATTTAAAAAGTACAATACTAACAGGTAAGTGAAATCCTTACTTTTTTTCGACACCACTTTTGCATTACCTACTTCAACTCACCTCAACGCCCATTTATTTCAGCTTTTTCAATGGCTCGGGTTCATAGATCGATCTCAAACTTATACCCAAATTCACCGTGTAGAATTTTATTGTAGATTCACCTGTTAGAATATTCACATACTTACTCCACTTACTCAAAATTATAGAAAGTAGCAACCTCCGTGGCCGAGTGGGTATCACACTTGGCTTGTCTAGTTTCTAATAGGCTATGTAAAAATTCAGGGACTTTTTCAGGATCGGCCCCAGGGGGGCCAACTTGAAAATTTTCAATGAGAACCCCCTGTTTGTGATACATCATATCAAAGGTCTTAAAGAACGTAGTACCTACTTTGGTACAAGTTTGAGCTCTATCCGATAACCAGGGCCGGAGTAATGGCCTATTCAAATTTTCATTTTTTCATGTTCTTCTGCCATTAGGGGAAGCACCAAAAAATGGGAAATTCATATCGATTGGTGATTTGTGATTCAAATAGGTCCTACTAATGATCCATATGCAGCATATGCTGCGTCTTCTTCTTCTTCTCCTTCTTCTTCTCCTTCTTCTTCTCCTTCTTCTTCTTCCTCTTCTTTGACGTTGACCGCTCTACAGCCAAAACTACTGGGCCGATTTTGATGGTTGATGGCTCATTCTTTTTCTCGCGAGTTGTCTAACCACTAATTTGTACACTTTTCCTTTTATCCTCAAGTTCATCTTCCTATCACAATACTCCGGTCACTCTCTTCCATTTCATCCATGCTACAGCCACTCGATGGACAGTCTCACAATCCAGGTCTCCTTCTTTGTTCACTAGTCATACTCTAACTTATCTACTACTTTCACCTGTTCTCCATGTCTTTGCTCGGTTCCAAAATTTAGCTGCACTGTTTCCGTCCTGTTGATTTTCAGTCCTCTGTTTTCCAAAGCATTCTGCCATTTCATCTGCATCTATATCCTAAACAAATATCTGGAAAGGTGGAGACAGGTAGCAGTGAGGCTTTGGGTTATGGTAATATTTAGGTATTTGTGTATCCCACCTCGTATTTGTAGAGGTTTGTTTAAGGCCCTTAAATCTCCCCAATGTGCCAACATGGAAGCCCCTGTATAGATCGATCTCAAACTTATACCCAAATTCACCGTGTAGAATTGTAGATTTACCTGATGTTAGAATATTCACATACTTACTCCACTTACTCAAAATTATAGAAAGTAGCAACCTCCGTGGCCGAGTGGGTATCACACTTGGCTTGCACGCAGGAGGCCCGGGTTCGATTCCCGGCGGGGCCGAGGTTTTTTTCGGCTCTGTGCTTGGAGTTCGGGGAGCACTCAGCCTCGTGAGGACAATTGAGTAGCTGCTTTAAACGAGTAGCGACCAGTGGCGGGATTACCAGTGTAAAAGGATTATTGAAATGTGGAAATTGATTGCAAAGGAGGCACTTAGTAATGTTGTGATATCCACAAAAGTTGTGAAAAAGCTCTGCTTTACCGTCAAGGTTAAATACAATTACAGGGAGCTTAAAAAATTGCATTTTGGACTACAGTTACATACAATAGGTGTAATTATTATACTTTTATGTGTATGAATTGAATCACATAGGTATTTAGGGCTTCTTTCAAATGAACTTTCTTTGTAGCAAACACAGTTCGGTAAAGTGAGGTGAATACAGTTTGCGTGGTGAATAGGATCACTTTTGACTAAAAAGCCAGAAAATGCCATTTCTATTAATGATGGGGATATTTTTGCATACCAAAAATGTAGACCGCTTCATAACCTTTCTTTGGAGTATATTTTGATTTTTATTATTATTATTTTTAATAACGTTTTCTTTGACCCTGTGGATTATTCTATATCACCCTATGAACACTACTAAAAATGTACCCTGGAAAAGGTTCTCTATGGGATCCTTTAAGGAAAAAATTGGTAGACTCAGGAGGTACCATAAAACCTCAAAAGGTTGTAAGTCTAACATGGTTGCTCAAAACAACTAGGTACTGTTTACAAAGTTGTAATAAAAACATCTGGCTTCGAAACAAGAGCTAAATTAGTGGATGTGCCAGAACTCACAATAGTTTAGGACTTACGTTCATAGCGTGAATCGTTCCATATGACGATGACCGGTTGGTTTACACCATCTCCTGTCTTTAAACCATTGACTCAGGAGATGACTTTTCGAATTTAAATGGTTGTGCGGAATAAGTTAGTAGCAGTTATGCAAATAATGATTTGAAATATATAAGCCTTTTTGGAACTCAAATACCTATACAGGTATTTGAGAGATGCCTCCAACAATGGAATAACCGTAAATCCAATGAAGACTATTTTGATGGACATTAAAGTTCTGTTCGAAAAAAAATCAGGCTATGCATTTTATTCAGAAATTCCGGTTACTTTTGGGTAGCGTAGGTAGGTATAATAAAATACGACTTAACTCTGGGTATTTTTCAATTCAAGTGGAATCAAAGCAAATGGTAGTGCGTCAGGGCGATTTCCGTCTAGTTAAATACAGTCTTATCCTTGCCCATTTGTTTCCATGTAAATTTGGAGGATGATGAAGAAATTAGAAAACCACTGGCATTTTGGATTCAAAGATTCATTCATCCATTCAAGGATTCAAGAGTGTACGAGCATATCAACCATGAAGCAGGAATAAGCATCATTAAAAAAAAAAAAAAAAAAAAAAAAAAAAAACTATCTTGTATCTTTAATTAAAACTGTTTCCTAAAGAAGAATATCTTGGATTTGAAACCTTAAAACCTTCATTTTCATAAACCGTTTTCACGTTTGACCTATATTATTTCAGACTGAAGGCACACTATCGTCTACACACGGGAAATACGTATAACTGCGCTACTGATGCTTGTGGCAAGCCATTCACGACATTCAGTGATCTCAAGAAACATACCAGAACACATACCAAAGAAAGGCTATTCAGGTGTGTACTAAAAAACTATAACTGTTTTTGGCGTCAAACAATAATTGTATCTAAAGTTCTTTTAAATGATAGGCAGGAGTTTTCACACATCCACCACTTTCCCGATTCTTGTAATCAAAGCCTAGGAGTTTTGGCACATCCACTACTTTCCCGTTTCTTGCAATCAAAGCCCAGGAGTTTTGGCACATCCACCTCCAGGCGTTATAATTATAATTTTACTATATGTTTTTACATTATTGACGTCAGACTAAAATGGTCCATAATTTTTATTTTATTAATTCCTTTCAATGATAAGGAATTTAACGAATGTATTATTTTTCACTTTATCTTTTCAACAGGGAGGTAGGTACATAATATAGGTGCCTAAATCCTAAATATAACCTAATAACAACAATATTATTTCAATATTCTTTCATCCTATATTCAGATGTGATGAGAAAGGATGCAACAAGTCTTTCATCGCGAGTCATCATTTAAAAAGCCATAGGAAAACTCACAGCAAACAAAGATCTCATGTCAAAGAAGTAAGTACCTATGAACAATTGAAACAGGAGTTTTTAAAAACTCCTTCTTTTTGGATCACTAAAAACTCCTTTTCTGACCATCAAAAACTTCTTTTTGGATTATTAAAAACAAGCAGGCTCCGCCCGCTTGCGCGTCGCTGAGGCATGGCCGTAGGTGACCGTAGCGTAACTTACCGTATCGTACCGCACCTGACTATACTTGACTGTACCTAATTGTGGCTGTGTTTATGAACAGGGCTGAGATGAGCTCGGACGAGGTGAGATAGGATATTGTTTCTACAGTTTTGCATTGGAGTGGTAAATATTTTAGTAAAAGAAAAATTCTCCGCCAGTAGGAATCCTCACCAGAAAGAATACTACCGTTGCACTACGCGCTCCCTATTGGCTTTATACCTTTTAGAAAAAAACGGTCGCGCTACGCGCTCCCTATTGACTTCGCACATCTATAGAATATGGTCGCGCTACGCGCTCCAAATCAGCTTCTTATTTCGAGAGAATAAGGTCGCGCTCCGCGCTCCCTATTGGCTTCTCACTTTGAGAGAATACGGTCAGGCTATGCGCTCCCCATTAGCTTCACACTTTGAAACAATACGGTCGCGCTACGCGCTCCTCATTGGCTTCTCACTTTGAGAGAATACGGTCACGCTACGCGCTCCTCATTGGCTTTTCACTTTGAAAGAATACGGTCGCGCTACGCGCTCTCTATAGGCTTCGCACTTTGATAGAATATGGTCGCGCTGCGCGCTCCTTGTTGGCTTTGCATTTCGAGAGAATAAGGTCGCGCTGCGCGCTCCCTATTGGCTTCTCACTTTGAAAGAATACGGTCGCGCTACGCGCTCCCTATTGGCTTTGCACTTTGATAGAATATGGTCGCGCTGCGCGCTCCCTGTTGGCTTCGCACTTCGAGAGAATAAGGTCGCGCTCCGCGCACCCTATTGGCTTTTCACTTCGAGGAAATACGGTCGCGCTACGCGCTCCCTAATGACTAAATAAAGAAAAAAAGGGGGGGAATGGATTTGAAAAATATTCCCTGATATTCTACCATCCAAATACCGACCAACTTAATTCAATATCTACCGTCAACGTATCTTAACTTCAATGATATGTCGGTAAATAATTCAAAGTCGCATTAAAAAAAAATAATGATATGAACCTGTGTACAAAATTTCAAGTTTCTACGACTTACCGTTTAGACGCCAACCTCTTACGGACTAACAAACAGAAAACCGCTCTTATTAATAAGATAGGACTTTAGTCCCTTTATAATCAGAGTTTCAAATATTGAATGGCACAATAAAACCCTGTAAATGTTACCCATTACCCAAGTACTTATTGAATTAAATACCGTAAAATCAGGCCTGTTATGTTTAATTGTTATTATTTACAAAAGATATTCCCTACTGAAAGAATAGATAAAAGAACAGTACACGTAGTCACTATGAACACGACTCCAGATTTCAGTAATTTAATAGACGAAGAAAACATTGACATTTTGGAAAATGGATTCCACATTATTCTATCGCCGCCAAAATATTCACAAGAGGACAATGACACGAGGTAAATTTTACGTAATTATCTAATTATTATAATACCTACATGTTTTTTTTTTTTTTTTTTCAAAGATGTTTGATAGAGGGAACTGTAACTGCTCATCGTCCCGAAATGATAGGAAAAAGCCAGCCGTTCCGAGAACGAACCTTATCCGTTCAGGATAAGATCCACCCCGGGCGGGAATCGAACACGCAACCTAGCGCAACTTACGCGTTACTCTCCAAGCTGACTAGGCTAGCATATACCTACTCTTAGTACGTATGTACAGAATCGATAACTAGGGACTCTACTCTTGTATTTTTCAGGCTACTAAAGTTATTGGGAGCCAGCCTATTTAGCTTGGAAGGTAGCGCGTCTGCCTTGTAAGCATTAGGTCGCGGGTTCTTTTCCCGCCCGGGGCGGATTTTATTTAAAAGATCAATTTCACCCTGATCTAAATTTAGATTACTAAAATTGTACCGTATCGTACCATATAGTACAGGACCTGACCGTAACGTATCGTATATGACCGTACTTGACTGTACCTGACCGTACTTGACTGACCCTAACCGTACCGTACCGTATCGTACCATACCTTACCTGACCGTAACGTACCGTACTGTACCGTTTTACCTGACCATACTATTTTGTCACCATATTATAGTTTTATTCGTTATCGTCCCTAATTTGGGCACCACTGCGAGTTTTGAAAAATTTGTTCTTAGGATACCTTTTCTTACTAAAAGGCAAGACAACTATCTTACTTACAAACTTCATGTAAACTGACCCACCCGTTTTGACCATGGGTCGATTTTTAGTAGTTTTTTGGTCATAGTTTGGAAACCACTGCGAGTTTTGGAAAATCCGTTCTTAGTGGGCCTATTCAAATCAAAAGGAAGCTATTCTCGAAGTTTCATCAAAATTGGTCCAGCCGTTTCGGCTGTGCGTTGATTATGAACGATTTTTAGTAGTTTTTTGGTCATAGTTTGGAAAGCACTGCGAGTTTCGAAAAATCCATTCTTAGTGGGCCTATTCAAATTAAAAGGAAGCTATTCTCGAAGTTTCACCAAAATCGGTCCAGCCGTTTCGGCTGTGCGTTGATTGTGAACGATTTTTAGTAGTTTTTTGGTCATAGTTTGGAAACCACTGCGAGTTTCGGAAAATCCGTTCTTAGTGGGCCTATTCAAATCAAAAGGAAGCTATTCTCGAAGTTTCACCAAAATCGGTCCAGCCGTTTCGGCTGTGCGTTGATTGTGAACGATTTTTAGAGTCAGGGTTTACTCTTTTATTAATATAGTTATAGATAGATACAGGGTGTTTCCACTAGTGGGCCTATTCAAATCAAAAGGAAGCTATTCTCGAACTTTCATCAAAATCGGTTCAGCCGTTTCGGCTGTGCGTTGATTATGAATGAATGTATGAGTCAGGGTTTACTCTTTTATAAATATAGATAGATTCTCCCATTATTTAAATCTCTCATTAAGTCATTGGTGAAATCCTCCATAACAGACTGTTTGTCAAGTACTTTGCGACTTATACAGACCTGTTTACGTAAAAAATAAGACATACTGTCGGGAATCCATCGTAGTTTTTTCTAAACACAGACAAGCAACAAAAATGGTGGATTTCACCAACGACTTAATGAGAGATTTAACTAATGGGAGAATTTTTAATGATCTAAAAAGGATATTTTGACAATCTAAAAAGGAGTTTTCAATGGTCCAAAAAAGAGTTTTTAGTGATCCAAAAAGGAGGAGTTTTTAAAATCCTGTGTTGAATCATTAGAAAATCCTTTTTGTATCATTGAAAATTCTCCCATTAGTTAAATATCTCATTAAGTTGTTGGTGAAATCCACCATAAATCTAATAGATACTTATTATTTTTCATTATTTCTTATAGAAAAAGGCCTCCTTGGATGACCCTAAATCAACGGATAAACCCAACAATATTCGTAAGTACCTATATGTACGTACATATGTGATTCATTTTATCGGGTTGGTGTTGCGCAAAAGGCTAAAATCACCCATCCGAGTTTCGAAAATCGACTCTTGGTTATACCTACATCCGAATTGTGCAAAATAAACAGGTAAATAGCTAATACCCTATCTTCAAATCAAATGTGAAACGACATTTGCTCTTTATCCGAGTTTCGAAAATCGACTCTCGGTTATACCTACATCCGAATTGTGCAAAATAAACAGGTAAATAGCTAATACCCTATCTTCAAATCAAATGTGAAACGACATTTGCTCTTGGTAAAATGCCGCCAACCGTTGCACCGTTGCACCTATCTTAACCAAAGTTTCGTGTCGCATCCTTGTCACATTTGACATCTACATACCAAATTTCAAGTCTCTAGCTCTTACCGTTCTCGAGATATTTTGTGCAGGCAGACAGACAGACACACAGACACACGGACACACACACGGACCAATGGCTGAAACTTTGGATTTATGCTGTAGGGACCTCAAAACGTGTTTTGGCACTAAAAACTGACCATCGAAATTTTGACCCGATTACATTACTTTCCTTCCTATAGGAGACATTTGCTCTGATTCCAATGCCTTAGCAACTGCACGACTGGGAATGCGAAGTATATCATTAAAATATAGGCCGCGGGTTCGATTCCCGCGGATTTTATCCTGGACGGATAAAGATCGCTCTGGAAACGGATGGCTTTCTCCTATCCTGTCTTCCTCCTCACTTCGACGTTAGCAGTTACAGTACCCTCTCTCTATCAAAATTCAAACCTCGAAAAAAAAAAAAAAAAGTTGGCCAATCAATTTAAATAAATTATTATGGCACACGGGCAGGTAATATGGAATGAGACAAATGAATGAACTACCTACATGGGAAATAACAAGTATTGGAGAAATGGAAATGCGATGATAACAATACCAGTTGAGTTGTAAAAATATTGTTCAAACACCTTAACATAAATGTAAATGCATATGGGTCTGTTGACAGAAGAGATGTGTAAAGAGGGAGTGAGTTATAAAAAGAACTACTCAGTCCATGAGTCTATACATACCGAGTGTTCGAAAAATCTCGGAGCCCCTGAATATTTCTTGAACGGCTAAAAATGAGAATCTGAAATCTGGGGTAGAGTTCCGTCTTTTGCATTCCCATTTTTTGAAGCAGTCGCCAATTGTCGGCCAGAGCCAGGGTCCTTGAAATAAATACCTAGGTAAAATGTCATGATATTTTCATTGTACAACACGCCGCATGCATTCACTAGGTACTACCTGAATGAGCGCATGTAGCAATGTAAACAGAAACGTTCGTCTAGTTTGTTAAAACGAAACAACAACAAAATCGAAACCAATGAATATCATTATTTTTCAAAGCTAATAATAATTCAAAGCTATTATAAAATTACATTCTATATGTATACCATGTTGATAATTATTATAATTAGAAAACCTTTGCTAAACCAAATATCGGGTGGAAGTTGATAAAATATTACATTTATGTTATATACCTACTCGTATGTATTAAGTACCAAGAGTATAACACTAGGCTGTAGGGTAGGTAACATATGATCTCCTAATAATAAGCAATAAGTATCTGTACTGTTAATTTTATTGAGACTATCAATAATATAATTATTATTATTCTCTTCTCTTCTACCCTAGGATCAGCATACACATCCTCGTCTCTGAAAGACATAACAGCAGCGGCCGACATTTGTAAATGTGAACCTTGCAAGTGTGAAACCTGGAACAACAACTGTGGCATGTGCACATCCACCACTCCTATAGAAACAGCTAGTACATCTCCTCCAACAATTTCTACTTTCACTTCAAACATCCCTACACCAAGTTCGAATAACCTTACTCCTACGTCAAATATCCTTACCCAATCCAATATTCTCCCTCAAACGTCAAATATCCCAGACCATTCGGAACCTTTACCATCTCACATATTAAATCCACCCACACAAACAGATGTTTTCCCTCCTCAAGAAATTGTTTCACCTGCACGAGAGAACCACTCTGAATGTTGCATCACAGTTTGTTTCAAGTCTTTGAGCAAGCTGAAGCAAACCATTAACTCTTCCTGTTGCTCTGGAAATCCTCATCTTAATCAGGTCCTCAGCTTTCAAATCCTCAAACTACCGGTCATGGAGGCATCTGGAGGAAAATGTTGTCAAAGCTCAAACTGTTGAAAACAAAGACACCATCTGAAAAACTGGGCTAGTTTTGTTGAAACTTAATTTTATGAAATAGAAAAAATTGAAGTTATGAGTCCCTTTGCTACAATAGATGCCTTGGTAGTCGTCCTCAATGGAGTCCCGACCCTCGACCCTAGCCAAGAGAGAGAGATAGAGAGACCTTGTCTTCGTGCGACAGCTTAGTCTCCTCTGTCGTATAGTGTCTCTGAGCTAGCGACGTCCATAATGTGAACAGTGACAATCCTGTGTTACATACTGGCAGGCCTAGCAGATCAAACATGTCGTGTAACATTGGCTTCTTCACTGCCGGATCCACTTCACAGTCATTGGCTAAAGCTGGACTCAAGTTGACCTGACGAAGAAGAAATAAAAAAAAAAAAATCTGGTGTGAACATCACACGACTTTCCTTATCCTATTGAATGATGCTTATTTGAGTGTTCTTTTACCCTAACTTTAGAGAGACCATGTTAACCATGTATATGAAAAGAAGCGTCCTGAACGGAGCACTGGCCATAGCTCCGATCACAGCTCGATAGAGAGACCATGTTAACCATGTATATGAAAAGAAGCGTCCTGAACGGAGCACTGGCCATAGCTCCGATCACAGCTCAAAAGCCTAGGAGTTTTGGCACATCCACTACTTTCCCGTTTCTTGCAATCAAAGCCTAGGAGTTTTGGCACATCCACCTCCAGGCGTTATAATTATAATGTTACTATATGTTTTTACATTATTGACGTCAGACTAAAATGATCCATAATTTTTATTTTATTAATTCCTTTCAATGATAAGGAATTTAACGAATGTATTATTTTTCACTTTATCTTTTCAACAGGGAGGTGTCTCTGACCCTTGCAGAAAATGAGCTGAGGTGTATTTTTTCCGCAAGCAGGGTCGATGGTTTTGTACGGTGTGGCTATTAAGTTCCGGGACTGGGGTCCTTGCAGAAAATGAGCTGAGGTGTATTTTTTCCGCAAGCAGGGTCGATGGTTTTGTACGGTGTGGCTATTAAGTTCCGGGACTGGGGCTGCTACGGGAAAACTATGCATGCGCGAATTTTATAATGCACATTGTTTTAAAGCAAAAATGGGTCTTCGTTTCAGGAAGATGAGTGAAAAACCGATATTTGTCACAAGTTATCACCCTTTTCAAGAAGTTTGGGTCATTCAAGGTTTTTAAGGTGCCTCTACGGACATTTTCACTAATCGACTGTGAAATTTTTCGACACCATTTTTGCACACTCATGTTGCACGTTTAAATTGTCAAGTAAAATTTGTCCAACACATTTTTTGACCAGGCCAATGGTCTTAGAAATCATTGTGATTCGGTCAGACCCAGAGGATTCTTGACGTATTGCTGCACAACTGCGTTGGATTCGTAAACTAATTCACTAAGTCTCTGTAAAAGAAAGGAGAACAAACATTTAGGTAATCAGTGCCTATATCAACAATAATATTATACAGTCGAACCTGTCTAAGTGGGGAAAAATTGCCAATGACGGTTCCTTGGATTCCCACTTAGACAGGTTTGACTGTACTGAAGTAGTATAGGTCGTAACGTCCCAAATTGGCCGGGACAGTCCCGAATTTCAGGGGGTGTCCCGGCGTCCCGTTCAGTTTTTCATTTTGGGGCGGTGCACTTTCTTCAACGCCCATGTCTCCGCTCCATATGTCATTGCTGGTTTCACCACTGTTTTATGTATTTTTCCTTTCATTCTGACATTCATTCTTCGGTCACACAATACACCTGATATTTTCTTCCAATTCATCCATACTTACTTACTTACTCCACAGTCTTCACAGACCGCGAGGGTCCTTGACTTCACTGACCAGCCTTCTCCATTCATGTCTGTCCTGTCTAGGAATATAATAACAAATAACAAGTTTGTAGGTGTATTAAAATAAGTCAATACCTACCTGTCTTCTTGTAAGAATATAATTCATTGTCTTCGTGTATTTATTTACTTCTTATGTATAGGTAGGTACGTAGGTAACGTAAATAGGTAGATTTTATGTAAAATGGAAAGAGGGAAAGAATCTGACTGTTCCGTACCGTATCGTACTGTAGCTACTGTAGCTCACCGTACCGTATCGTACTTGAACGTACCTGACTATGTCGTATCGTACCGTACCTGAACGTACCGTATCGTACCATATAGTACAGGACCTGACCGTAACGTACCGTATCTGACCGTACCTGACCGTACTTGTCTGACCCTAACCGTACCGTGCCGTATCGTACCATACCTTACCTGACCGTAACGTACCGTACTGTACTGTTTTACCTGACCATACTATTTTGGCACCATATTATACTTTTATTCGTTTTCGTCCCTAATTTGGGCACCACTGCGAGTTTTGAAAAATCCGTTCTTAGGATACCTTTACTTACTAAAAGGCAAGACAACTATCTTACTTACAAACTTTATGTAAATTGACCCACCCGTTTTGGCCATGGGTCGATTTTTAGTAGTCATAGTTTGGAAACCATTGCGAGTTTCGGAAATTTCGTTCTTAGTGGGCCTATTCAAATCAAAAGGAAGCTATTCTCGAAGTTTCATCAAAATTAGTCCAGCCGTTTCGGCTGTGCGTTGATTATGAACGATTTTTAGTAGTTTTTTGGTCATAGTTTGGAAAGCACTGCGAGTTTCGGAAAAAATAGGAGTACAGATACATGAGACTCCTTAATCAAAAGATGAGACTTTAAGCTTTAAAACAATCTACATTACAACATTAGCGCATGCGTAGTTTTCCCCTAGCAGTGCCAGTCCCGGAACTTAATAGCCACACCGCGTATACCTTTTTGATAACATTCTAAGCTCAAAATTTTCAAGTGTATCTAAGAAAGCAGGGGGTTCCAGGCTCCGTTGTGGATACACTGGTGTGAGGGTCGATGGTCCAGGATCTAGACTTGTGGACGCGGATTATAAGTCGTAGATGATTTAGCTCTTATGCGTAGAGTAGGGTAAGTTTCAAGATACCTACCAGAAAAACTGAAAATATAGAATATAGACCAACTGGGCTCGTGCTTTTTTATTATTAATTAATTTGGAGTTTATTGGTACGAGTAGGTATAAGTTTACTTTTTTATTCAGAACACATAGGTATGTTACGGGAAAACCCCGATGAGCGGTTAAACCTAGGATTTCTCGGTAAAACCTAGGATTTCCTAAATCTTTTGGGAAAAGTCCGCAGTAAAATCTTTTGCGAAACCCGGTAAAAACCTTTAGGCTTTATTTAGTTGGGTTTCCCTACACAACTAGTTTTAGCCGCTCGTCAGGCTTTTCCCGTAATACGTTAATACTAAAGACCTACGGTAAATAACAATACCTAACTACCTAATTTGGTGACTTTCCTAAAATGGAATCATTGGAAGTTATGAACTTGTAAAATACGAGTATGTAGTCATAATATAATTATGAGTGAGAGGATATAACTTGATTCAAGTTACTTAATAGAAAAGCTTATATGCCTGTAAAGTGTAACTTTTATATCTAGGTAGAAATGTTACATCGGAGGGCACCACACTTCTGTTTTCATTCCTAAAGACGTCTGCAACAAAAAATTCAATTCATCATCGCATTGTTTTTCGTTCTTACGAAATATTTCCTTGGATAGTTTATTAAATTTGGCAACATTGAAAGCGATGTTGCGCAATGCTTTATCCGAGTCAACATTGTCGGTTTGGTCTGGGTAGGTGTAAGGATAGATACGAGTCCAGTTTCCTTCGTTTGGCTCAATTTTGGACCAATCCTTTCCGTTTCCCCATTTGTTTGATTGTTTACTGGAACGGAATGTTCGCGCTGTATTATGAAACAAAGGTTTTCGCTCATCGAACAAGAGGTTTAAATTAGATAGTGATCCATATTGAAAATTCTCATACTTTAATTTTCTCGACGTGTGAATAACTTCTTGTTTTGCTTTTGAAAATTCTGAACTGGTATTAGTTTTAACTAGACGCCATCTTCTTGCAGCTAGGGATGCAGACACCACTGTTCTTCTATTTACGTTATTCGCTAAAACAAACAATAAAATAAATTATAATATACCTAATAATATTATGTAGGTATCTAATACTCGTATCTCTATTATAATAACATTTTATATACCCTACACCCTACACGTAAGTACGATTTAAAAGTAGGTATTTTAGTAGCTTTGTATCAGAATGAATCTTTATTAATGAAGCTCACTGGCTATTATTTTGTGGCCCTCCCCGTAGACCTACTAGTTACTAGGTTCGATTCCTGCCCGGGGTGTATTTTATCCTAAATAGGTAAGGTTTGTGTTCTAGGAATATATGATAACCTCCTTCCATTTATTTGGTATAATTTCTTCCTTCCAGCACTTTGTGATGAGTTTGTGTAGTTCTTCCTTTATGGTTGATCCGCCTTTCTTCAATAGTTCACTCGTTATTTCGTCTGATCCGGGGGTTTTATTGTTTTTTAGTCTTTTAATAGCGTTTTCTATCTCTTGCATGGTTGGGGGTTCATCTTCTACTTCGGCTGTTTCTGGTGTTATTTCCTCAGTTTGTTGTTCCTGTTCTACATTTAGGAGTTCCTTAAAATATTCTGCCCACCGTTCTCTTATGGATTCGTTTCCAGTTAGTATCGTTCCATTTTTATCCTTAATCATTGTTGATTTGGGTTGGGTTCCCCTTCTTTGTTGATTGACTAATTGATAAAAACTTCTAACGTTTTTCATGCTGTCTTCCTTCTCAATCTGTTCCAGTTTCTTATTAATATGTTCTCTTTTCTTTCTCCTTATTAGCTTTTTCGTTCTTCTTCTTTCCTCTCTGTATTCCTCTATACTAGGTGTGTCTCTCCTCTCGATGGCGGTGCGACGTCTCATTTTTCTTTGTTCTATTGCTGTTTTACACTCCTCATCAAACCACTGTCTCTCACGTTTATTCTTTGTAAAGCCAATTACTTCCTTTGCTCCATCGTGTAGGGTTTTGGTTATTTTTTCTGCATCATCCTCTATGGTCTTACTTTCATTCGTATTTATTCGGGTATTCTGGATTTTTTCTTCAATTTTGTGTTGGAACTGTCTTAGGGTTATGGGGTCTTTCAGTTTATCTTGGTCTAGTTTTCTTTGTCTTATCTTCTTTGTTTTTTGGGAGCTGATCCTTTCTCTTAGTTTGATGATTACGAGCATATGGTCTGAGTCTATGTCTGCGTTTCTAAAGGTTCGAACATCAAGGATGTCGCTATGCCATCTTCTGTTTATCAGCACGTGATCGATCTGGTTTACTGTGTGACCGTCTGGTGAGATCCAGGTACCTTTGTGTATCCTTTTGTGAGGGAACATTGTGCTTTTGACAAACATGTTTTTAGATAAGGCAAATTCAAGTAATCGTATTCCATTGTCATTAGAGTTTTCGTGTAAGCTATGGTTTCCCCCACCAACTTTCAGATCCAGAGTTCACCGCGCTAATCACTGCATTCACTGCACCACTGAGGTTGACTCGAAGGAGAAATAGAAGATGAAGAAAGAAGAGGGGGAGGGGGAAGAAGGAAGGAGCGCGAGGAGGAGGATGGAGAAGGAGAAGAAGAAGAGTTATTTTTTCTGCATCATCCTCTATGGTCTTACTTTCATTCGTATTTATTCGGGTATTCTGGATTTTTTCTTCAATTTTGTGTTGGAACTGTCTTAGGGTTATGGGGTCTTTCAGTTTATCTTGGTCTAGTTTTCTTTGTCTTATCTTCTTTGTTTTTTGGGAGCTGATCCTTTCTCTTAGTTTGATGATTACGAGCATATGGTCTGAGTCTATGTCTGCGTTTCTAAAGGTTCGAACATCAAGGATGTCGCTATGCCATCTTCTGTTTATCAGCACGTGATCGATCTGGTTTACTGTGTGACCGTCTGGTGAGATCCAGGTACCTTTGTGTATCCTTTTGTGAGGGAACATTGTGCTTTTGACAAACATGTTTTTAGATAAGGCAAATTCAAGTAATCGTATTCCATTGTCATTAGAGTTTTCGTGTAAGCTATGGTTTCCCAATACAGGTTTGTACATTACTTCGTGTCCTAATTTGGCGTTCATATCTCCCATAAGGATTTTGGCTCCGTATCTATTGAATGAGTCCAGGGTGTCGTCGAGTGCTTCATAGAATTCATCCTTTGTTTCTTGGTCTTTGTCCTCGGTGGGTGCATGTGCGTTTAGGATGAATATAGGTTTGAAATTTCCTCTTATAATTAGGTATGAGATACGGTCATTGATGAACTTAACATCTTGAATTGAATTTTGGAATCTTTTCTTTATTAGGAAACCAGTTCCGAAAGTGTGTTTGTCCGTTCCTCCATAGATAAACTTGTAATCGCCTTTATCTATATTACCCGTTCCAATCCATCTTGTCTCTTGTATTGCTAAAATATCTAGGTTATATCTGCTGGCTTCCATAATCAGGTTATCGAAAGCTCCGGGTTTGTGAAGTGTTTGTACATTCCAAGTTCCTAGTCGTAAATCCTTATTCGTTCCAGGGGCGGTATCCGGTTGAGACTGTCCATTGTTCCGAGGCTGGGCGAGTGTTTCGCTAACGGTTTTTGTTTTTTTACGAAAGTGGGGTGTTGGCCCAAGTTCAACCTCCGAAGAGGGTGTATTTCGAGTTGTCTAGCTTTAGCCTTCTAGTCAGCGCTACGCCCACCGAGGAGAAGTGTACCGTCCTGCACTCGCAGTCAGACTGCTCCTTGGAAGTACTAGCGCAACTCTTGTCACCCACCTTCGCTTCCATGCCACTGGGACGAGCAGTTTAGCATTTCCACTACTGAGTAGAGAAGGGGACTCTACCAGGCTGTGACCATCGACAGGACTTAGGTACCTCTATAAATCAGAATTTGTTCTAAACTTGTTTAAATTTGTCATGCTTTCATCAGTTTGCTCTTCCACTTTGCTAAACCTTCACCAACTTTCAGATCCAGAGTTCACCGCGCTAATCACTGCACCACTGAGGTTGACTCAAAGGAGAAATAGAAGATGAAGAAAGAAGAGGGGGAGGGGGAAGAAGGAAGGAGCGCGAGGAGGAGGATGGAGAAGGAGAAGAAGAAGAAGAAGAAGAAGAAGAAGAAGAAGAAGAATTTTATTATAAGATACAGTAGAACCACGATTATTTCAACTAATTGGGACGGGGGGTAGTTGAAATGATCACTTTCTATCATCTTTTCCTCTGATAAGATAGGATATCCGTTGAAAGTTAGAAAAAAAAACAATGGATTTTGGAGTTGGAATAATGGAAGTTGAAATAATCGAGGTTCTACTCGTACTTTACATAATTATTTTTTAGGCATGTTTCTTATTGCTGTCAGTTTACATAGGTACCTGCTTTAAAGTTTTTATATTTTCCGTACAACCCCGGGGTGAAAATACATGTATTTGTGTGAACGCCTGGTAAATATCGTGTGTATGCAATGTGCTTAACAATAATAACACTTGGATTTGCTTGAGAAAATCTAATAAATAATATGTACTCTTGTACTCCTATACAGATACACAAATAGGTAACTCATGTCTCCTCTGTGTTTAAATTAATTTTCAAAGGTAAGTCTGGTATAAGGTTCTAAGAAGTCTTAAGGGATAACATCCGACTTATATTACAAAGAAAAACCATGACCTACCTCCAATAACCAAGGATTTAATGATGAATCCACCAAAATATCAAAACCGAAAAATTCAAAACAGTTTTTGGTTTGGGGCTAAGGTTCTAAGAAGTCCATCCGACTTATATTACAAAGAAAAAACATGACCTACCTCCAATAACCAAGGATTTAATGATGAATCCACCAAAATATCAAAACCGAAAAATTCAAAACAGTTTTTGGTTTGGGGAATGGCACTCAATTCACTGGCGATGGTTAACACAATGATGGAAGAAATCCGTTGCCATAGTAACCAATCTTGAATATTGTTCTGGTATAAATACTGGCGCAGTTGACTCAAGCTCCATTTACATCCTGGAACAAAAGATTTCAAACCGTTTGATAAGACATCGGTTGATGGACTCTTAAAGGGTCAGTTTTTACAAATTTAGAAATACCTTTATAACAAAAAGTTTTATGTATCACTGAGTTAGCTCCATTGTTAAAATAATAGAGATTCAAGTTGGAATTCTGTGAGTCAATGGTGATTTCTATAAAGGATGGACTAAAGGGTCAGTTTTTACAAATTTAGAAATACCTTTATAAAAAAAAGTTTTATGTATCACTGAGTTAGCTCCATTGTTAAAATAATAGAGATTCAAGTTGGAATTCTGTGAGTCAATGGTGATTTCTATGGAGTAAGGTAGTAGGGTAGAACCTAGGTAGATTGTGAAAAATTTCAAACAGAATGATATTAATGTCATTATACCCTAGTTAGCTAACCCTAATTCCTCAACCTCTAAATTATACCTTTATAAAATGACTATCGATTGACTCAAAGTCATTTTCTTTTCATTTTCGCACCTGATCCAACCCTCTCTTTAGTGGTTCCATATCCAGGTCCTAATTTATTCAGCGAACTGTTGGTCAGATGTGCAAATGGGTTATCAAGATTGGCGAGGGAAAACTTATCGGTACCAAATCTGGCCAGACCTTCCCGGTACACAAATATGGTAAGCGGATGAAATGACGGAACACACACGTACAAGCGGAGATCGAACTTGTAACCTCCTATGAGTAGAGGATTTTTGACGTATTGCTGCACAACTGCGTTGGATTCGTAAACTAATTCACTAAGTCTCTGTGAAAGAAAGGAGAACAAACATTTAGGTAATCAGTGCCTATATCAACAATAATATTATACAGTCGAACCTGTCTAAGTGGGGAAAAATTGCCAATGACGGTTCCTTGGATTCCCACTTAGACAGGTTTGACTGTACTGAAGTAGTATAGGTAGGCTTGCCAAACGTCCCGAATTGGCCGGGACAGTCCCGAATTTCAGGGGGTGTCCCGGCGTCCCGTTCAGTTTTTCATGTTCACCAATTTTATTATGACTTGATAAAAAGTACGAAAGTTTTACAAAGCATTTAAAAATATTAGTTCTGAATACCTCAGAAGCTTATTATTGCTAAGACTATACAAGGAACTAAAATGACATGCTTTTTAAAACAAATTTCAAATCATAAAAAAAGAAGGAAACATGCGATGTAGATAGACGCAACCTCTAATTTCAATATACTGTATATACAGGGCCCTCCCACGTCAATCCTATCAAATCATGTACCTACCTACGTAATTGTTTTACATCGAACAAAATAAATGCCTCAATGTCTAGCATATAATCAGCAGGCAGGAGTAAATAACATGACAGAACTGAAAAACTTTTCCAACTTCCCTTCTGTAAGTTCCCGAGACATTATCAACGGCAATAAAACCAAGGGAAACTTTTTTCTTTTGATGGAAAAGTGGAGGGGGGCCGGGAAGGAAGTTATTGTCACTAAACCTATCCAGTTTAGTGTTCTAAGTATACTTACGTCTTACCTATCTTTCACTGGTTGCTGATTTAATAACATTATTTTATTATTAATTGTTGAGACATTTTTAACTGCTAGGATTATAAAGCAGTTTTTTCCGAATAAAAAGAAAGCCCTTTTATAACTATTACATAATTATTATCTTTTTCATTTCAATATTCGTTACATAAATTTATGTGGATATCTTTAAACATAGTTACGATAATTTACACAATTCCTTACCTGAAAAAGCAAAATTCCTCTGCCTTGGCTCTGACCCACAGGTTTACAGATCCAAACATTATCTGGATTTTCATAAGTAGAATTTCTAGCTTGTCTACTGCATTCCGCCACTAGTTTTGTGTATTCTAATGGTAAGTTGTATGCTTCGGGACTGAAATTCAAAGAAGGTCGAGGGATAAAAATAGTTACAACAAAAATAGTCAATAATCATATTATATCATGCTTCACTTGGGATTGAACTCGAGGTCGCCTGTTTACCAGTCAAGTCTACCAGCTAGTAAAGAGAGTGTTTGATAAAAAAAAAAATATGATTTTCACTTACCTGAAGTTATAAATGGATCCGAATATTTTCTTCATGCTTTTCAAATATCTCGTGAGTTGATCCTTCCTACAAATGGATGAAGCCTTGGGAATATGGTTTGTGTACTGTGGAAGTAAATGAAGTAGGTATATATGTAGGTACTTGAGGAAAACATCAGGACATCAGGTATAAAACACACACACACAAAAAAAAAAAAAAAATATATTTTTCTTTGACCTACACACGTCCGTCTTGTCCTACAATCATACGTGTAGGTATATTTAGAACTGGTCTTGAGTTACATGTTGACTCTATGTTGAACAATTTTTGGACATGTTTCTTGTGTCTGCGCTTACGCAGAAGTTCAACTTTATGACGACTGTCAAAAAGAGAACAATTGGAATTTACGCTACAGAGCTGGTGGTTGTTGTCACCACAGGTCCATAAATTAGTCCACAAGCTCCATATTCCATGATCGGAAGTAATCAGAACCGGGAAAAAACTCGACATAACCGGGCATTGAACCCAGACCTCCTGTATGCTTGTTCAGGTTTGACTCACTTGGTTGTTTTTCAGCTGCTTGTAATGTGACACCGGAAACCCTGAGGTTCTCCACCAAAGATTCCAGTTATTATTATCTTTGAGAGAATTACAATCGTACTCCCTCCACCCTCTCTCCACGCAAACCTGGAAAATAGGACGGGTTACAATTTATTTATTGACCTACTATTATCATTACTGTTACCTATTCTATCTAGCTACCTATTATTATTATTATTGTATGAAAAATATTTTAATAAAATAAAAAAGGCCCAATACTTATAGATATTAGATATACCTAACCTACAAGTATTACCTATAGTATGTACATATGTATACGTACTTAGTATAGGTAGGGTAACTACGAGTAAAAAACGTACCTACTACCTTACCTACTAGGTATGGCTATGAAATGCGTTTTTACGTACTTGATATAGCAAATCCGGGCCTGTTCCATTTTCATTGAGACGAAATATGAAAGGTCCTGGTTCATCTTCTTGTGTCATTATTATTTAGAACGATAATCTCATGACAAAACCATTTCAGCATGGCGGGGAATGTAACAGCACATTATTGTAAATTACTGACCGAACGATAGTGAGATTTACGTTTAAAAAAAAAAAAAAAAAATCATAATAGGTAATAATTCAATAAATACCCACAGCATAACAAAATGTCGTGATTTACTTTGTTTAATACTAAAATTAGCACCACTCCATTCGGCGTGAAAAATCACATTGATTAGAATATTCACATCCAAATGATCAAATGTTTTCGATGTCTCTTACCGTTGATACGAAATTAGGGTTAAGCAACAATGACTTTGGTTAATATCAGGATGGGTGACTATCCGATTTTTACCAAATTGTTACAGTCGCGTCGGTACTCATATATCCTACATACACGTACCTAAGTACCTACAGTCAGATTCTAAAAAGAAGGGAACGCAACGTTGCCGAAAGTGATAAATCGTCCGTACATATTTGACAGAGAGATTGCCAAATAGACAACATTGCCCCCGCTCCCTACCGTCTTTATAAAAAAAACTAGTTTTTCCTTCTTTTCGTTTTCAAAGTTTCTTCTTCCTTGCTTAGTTATCTAGGCAGTGCGCCAGGCCTAGTTCTGGCCTCAGCATGCAGTGTGTTATATTACACGAAACATTTCACCGCTTTTTTAGTACGTCCTTCCTTTATTATTTCTAATAATAAAAGGTATAGTGGACGGACTATTGTTTTACCCCTATCATAACTCCGTCAGTTTTTCATACATTGTCATGATATGTTAAGCTATACTTCCTTATTATGCCTGCCAAATTCTGGAGTTCTAGCTTTATCAGAAAGGGTAGAAAAATCGCCTTGAAAATCGCTAATTTTACCACTCACTCATCAAATTTACGAAGCACACCTTATCAAAACATTTGAAATAAACTTATTATGAGTATTTTCATTCCAAAATGATTCTAACTTACCAATCACTACAAAAAGTTATTTTATTCTGGAGTTCTAGCTTTATCAGAAAGGGTAGAAAAATCGCCTTGAAAATCGCTAATTTTACCACTGGTACTCACTCATCAAATTTACGAAGCACATCCTTATCAAAACATTTGAAATAAACTTATTATGAGTATTTTCATTCCAAAATGATTCTAACTTACCAATCACTACAAAAAGTTATTTTACATGGAATTCATAATTACTCACCAGTATTTCAATTGATTTGAATAGGTAATAAAAACATGGAACAAATGGAAAAATAGCTGGATAATAAGGAGATCTGAACTCATCATGTGTAAATACACATTTAGAAAAAAAAGGAGTGAGATCCCTCACAAAAACACAAATGTGAAAAAAAGGCCAATGTCAAATATAGTAGTAGGTACCTTACATGAAAACAAAAGGAAAAACAATAAAGTTGAAATTGGGAGAGAGTTGAATGAATAGAGATTCAGCATTTTTGGCAGACATGAAAAACTGGGAATGCAGACTTGGCCTTACTTTTCGGATCTGACCACTTTTATAGGCCAACATGGAGTGAGATCCCTCACAAAAACACAAATGTGAAAAAAAAGGCCAATGTCAAATATAGTGGTAGGTACCTTACATGAAAACAAAAGGAAAAACAATAAAGTTGAAATTGGGAGAGAGTTGAAGGAATTGAGATTCAGCATTTTTGGCAGACATGAAAAACTGGGAATGCAGACTTGGCCTTACTTTTCGGATCTGACCACTTTTATAGGCCAACATTTTTGGATAGGAACTTGGCCTTTTTTTCCCATTTGTGTTTTTGTGGGGGTATTTATTTACTTCTTATGTATAGGTAGGTACGTAGGTAACGTAAATAGGTAGATTTTATGTAAAATGGAAAGAGGGAAAGAAAAGAAAATATCAAACATGGTCGCTTCAAGTTTCAACTGAAGGAACACATAAGGACTTGTTAACATGCATAATCATATAATCTAAACAATATTACCTACTAGTTCTGTAGGTATACAAGAAAAAAATATTGATAATAGGGTGCCTATGAATTTAAAAGCAAAAATTCTATGCCAAGAGAAAAAGGAAAAAATGTCCTTTGGATCATCCTATGCCACAAGATAACCTAAGAAGTACTGTTTTGGTTTGTTTGGTCTAGATTTCTAGAATATCTATAGATTCTAGATGAAGCTAGAAGCACGATGAATAGCAATAACATTAGTGTACAATGAACAATGTGACTTTTATATTAAACAAAATAAATAAACAAATAATTTCGGGTAGGTAGGTATATTCACTTTAGGTGCTGGGTCAACATAAGAACACCAGAAAGTAACCCGTTGAAATATTTGCAATCGAACTTTTTTCTCATTTTCAAGACCTTAGTAAATGGTTTCAAAACCTTGGACCTAAAGTTAGCAGGTTCAATGTAAATTTACGTTTTAACTAAATACCTTTAGAAATTCAATACCAATTTTTAGACGTGTTCAGTGTTTTGCCAACATCCGATAACTGTAGTGACGTCTTTAACCTGACGGTCCTGACTACACAGATAACACAACTGAAAATAAATAACAGTATTTGTGAACACACTAAGCCATATAACATTTTCGCCAACTGACACGAAGTCTTGGATGTTGTGACATATTTCAATTTATTCAAATTGATTTATGCAAATGACGTTTGGGAAACTATTTGTTGTAGGAAAAGAAAACTTTAAGTGTGAGAAAGGAAAAGAAAGCAAACAGTAAGTTATATACCGGATACAAACAAAAGATAACGCTATAGTCAAAGTCACAAGAGTTTGTATTTTGAATACTGCCGATTTGTTAGGAAGATGACTATTGTCATCATGTTTATAGCCCACCCCAGACTAGTCGACCGACTCTGGGGGGCTACAGGAATTATTATTATTATTTAGGGCTGATTATTAACTAGGGCAATCACCCTAGTTAGGGCTGATTGAGAGACTGACGAAAAACGCCGATCTCGTCTGTACACGGGAAAAGGTGAAGAAAAAGGAGCATTTTTTATTTTCTACAAGTTCGGCCATGCCTTTTCTACAAGTTTGGCCATGCCTCGGGATAAACTAGCGGGATTCCGAAGCGAAGCGACGGAATTCAGCTAGTGACATTATATTTTACCCTAATAAATAAAATAAATGGACACATAGTACTGAAAAGATAAAGGTGCAAAATCTCTCTACTATTGGAAAGGTATTGAGTTGAACTCACCGAATCTGTTGGTAGCATTGTCCACACAATGGCACTCTGGCACCAGGAGCTAAGTTCTGTGGATTGAGTACACCTCGTCCCCTCCTTGGCGCTGTTGTTAGTCCAGACGATCCTCCCTTGCCGCCTGCGCCGCTACCTGTGTTTGAGGGTAAACTAGAGGGGTTAGGATCTGATGGCATGCTAGGAATAAGACTTGAAAGTTTCCTAGATAGCTCGGAAGACACGGTTGGTGCAGTAGAAGTTGTGTTACCATTATACTTGGGTGTAATCACATCTGACTTGGGTTCAAACGTATTCTGACGTTCAAATTTAACTTTGGGTTCAAATATAGGCTTTGGTTCACTTTTCTGTACAGATTCCTGAATGGTCTGTTTCGTTTTTAAGCACTGGGATGGTGGACATTGTGATTGGCAGACTTGTTGACACACTTTTTCTTGTGTCAATTGTGTGGAGCTTTCAACTTGTTCGTATGAGCTTTTTGTAATACTTGAAGAGGTTTTCTCAGATATAGTTGCCGATATCTCTTCGTGTACAATCTGTGTCCCCTCTTTTTGTGTCGTCTGAGTTATGCTCTTGGTAGAATCAAGCAAGGAATTAGGTTTGTAACCAAGGGTTGGAATTATCTTGGCAGTATCATCTTTTTGTTTAAGGAAATCAAGGGCAGATGATTTCAAAGGTTCTGCAGATATGGCCGTCGTTTTAACTGAACTTGTTTCCTGTTGTGAAAGGATGTTCATGATTTTCGATTGAATAGATACTGATTCCTGGGCAGCAGTTTTGATCAATAAAGGAGAGTTACGCAGTTTGGTGTGAATGTCACATTCATCAATGTGTTCCTGATAGTGAGGAATGGTAGCAGGAATATGAAGACCAGAGGATGTTAGAGGAAACTGGTGGGAGTGGGTAATGTCTCCCCCGATCTCATCACCAGACTTGTGTATCTTGTCTGAACCTTTAGCTTGTGATTTGCTATCTGCTTGTTGACTACCAGGGATTTTAGGCACGTAAGTTTCAAAAGGAGCATCAGTAATAACGTGAACTACAGGGGTAGGGGCGGGGGGTGGAGGAGCAGGCAATGGGGAGTAAGGTCTATCAGAAGCAATGGTTAACGCACTCAACATGCTGTAGCAAGGAGGTTCTTTCTTGGGTTTTTCTTCCTTCTCACCCAACAATATGTTAACAGGTTTATTGATATCGGCGAGTTTGGTTAGTGTGTCAAGAGGTTTTGTAACAGAAGGTAGAGGTGAGTAGGATCGGTCAGGGGCCACCGTAAGGGCATTTAGCATGGGAGATTCTGGTCTGATGAGGACAGGTTTGGTTTCAGGAGGTAGTGGCTTCATGGATGGAATTTCAATAGGTTCAGGGAAAGGCACTGGATTAAATGGAGTGATTGGAGCAGTTGTCATTGCTTGTGCCATAAGTCCTGGTGTTTCATGATACTTTGGTAACTCATAAACATGTTCAGGAGCAACAGTTATAGCAGGAATATTTTCTAGTTCATTGTAATTTTCCTTCGATTCTTTAGGAGGTGATCTAGTCAGAGCAGGAGGGGCTTTAGTGGGAGTGGTTTCAACTTTGGGTTCTGACTGAGAAGACACATTTTGCGTATGATTGTGTATAGAGGGAAAAAAGATATTGACTAAAATGGTAGATAATAAAAAAAGTAAGCAACACAGGTAACGAAGAGGAAAATGAACATTATGTTAACGATCTGATAATTATGTGATTGCTCTCTAACATAATTTCATGTTTTTATAAATACATACATATTACATAAATTGGAATCTTTCTAATCCTAAATGAGCTAAGCACCAATATTTCGACCACCACAGCTGCCTCGGTGGTGTAGTGGTCAAGACGCTCATTTTTAGCTGGTAATCAGTAAATATAGTAGGTATTTTACATAGTTTTGTACATATTCTATACCTAAAATGAAAGGATTTTTTCCTCCTCCTGAAATGCATTTTGGTTTATCGCAGATGAAAACAACTGTCTTAGTATAGGTACAGTCGTAAAGTTTAATAAATTTATTTACATACGAGTATATATTTTCCCCTTCTTATTTATGCATATGTGTATGAAGATAATACACGATATTGTCGTATTATTTGCAGTAACCAGTGTTTTGTTCGAAAAAAATGAACATTTGGGGTAGCTCTTTCAGTTTCCTAATAGCTTACTGTACCTGATGTCGACTTGATGGTGTTTTGAGTTCCATAGGGTTTGGCTCCACTCAGTGCGGGCGATGAAGGGGACTGAAAAATCAACAAAAAAACAAAAGACCATTTTTTTTTTTTATAATCGAACGTATGTATATGAGACTGAAATATCCCTTTACTCCCACAGTCTACACGCAGTCAGACTTTACTCCCGCACAAGGTCTTATGTATTAATTTTATTTATTTGGTTGGCGATCATGATTTCCACTCGCTCTCTGTCTTTAAAAAATAGGTCTTAAAAAAGGGGAAAAAATATACGTAATTGAATGGATGTTGTTGGTATTTCTAAACGATCTACGCGCCAAATTTTCGAAATGAACTTTGAACCAGAACACATTTTATATCTAAAAGAGCTATCTAAACTAACGGCTCATGGTTTTTCAAACAAGCGCCCAAAGATGGTATTTTACTGACTATAAAAGCGTTACCCGTTACTCTGTCTGCATGGTGACTCTACTTACATAAGGTGGCAGGGAGGAGGGTGCTTGGTAAGTTGGACTAACGGGAGACTTGGGTGCAGTGGTATGCGTGGTGAGGGCAGCAGATATCGTGTTAGCAGGAGGCTTCTTTCCGCTGAAAATTAGCGCAACATTTAGGATGAAACTTTATTCATATTTATTATTATTATTTTTTTTAATCCAAGCATTGCCCAACAGTTCAGATTTAAGTTTGCTCTCTCTTTCTCTCTCTCTCTCTCTCTTTCTTTCTCTCTCTCTCTCTCTCTCTTTAGCTAATGAATGATTATTTTCAATTGAAAAAAAAGTTCTTTTTACTTTCTATTTTTCATGAGTGTTCCACTGCCGTTTTTTTTTTTATTTTTTTATTTCGTAGCAATGAAACAACTGCTACATTAGATGTGGTCTGTGTCGTAGTATGCCTCTCATCAGATGGGCGAGGAGAGACACATAAGATAAATTGAAACATTATTCTAGTTTATACTTACAAAGGCACAGTCACAGGTTCGAGTCCCGGTCCAGGAGGGTTTTGTCGGGCCACCATCTTAGCATGCACATCACAATACAGCTTGTTGTTAATGTTGTAGTAGCCCACATTCTTGAGTGACGTACCACAGGTTGCACATTTGAAACATTCTACGTGCAAGTTTTTGTCTTTGATGCGGACAAATACTCCTCTGTGTATGCAAAACATTTCAAACAAATAAAATCAATAAAAAAGACATAAAAGAAATTTAAAATAATGTCCACAGTCCACACCAGCTATAAAATATCACAGGATTTTTTCAATTAGAAAACTATTTTAGCCCAACCCAAGCAACCAAAATATAAGATTCTAACCGGGTAGAACCCACTTAGAAACCGGGTAGAAAAGAGGTTAGGATTGGATTAGCCATGGCTGTGACCTGTAGGTACATAGCAACTACCGTAAGTGGGGGATAGATTGCCCAACATTTAAGCATTTTTTTCTTTAATCAGTCACAACTTTTTTATTATTTAACATATTTAATTTGGTCCGATAGCGTAAGCAGTAAGATTATATTATTATTATTGTTACGACTAGATCTTTTTTTTACATGGTGAAAAAATCGAAAACAATGTATTTTTTAGTCGCGAAACTAGAAATCTGATCAAGTATAACCGCATACTAGACGGTTGGGAATCATGTCTAGCTACTGCAAATACTTGGCTAGACTTACTACTTGCACTATCTCTCGGAACCAATTCCTCCGGCTAAATCTCCCCCACATTGGAGACTTACGAGATAAGCTGCGAGCATTCCCCACACTGAGGTACATCATCAGTAGGAATAGGAGATGCCGGGAATCCTAACTGCTGAGCGTGAGGTGTTACGGGCCTTGGCGATACAGCACGGCCCCCCACTGCATGACTGTGAGTTGCAAAATACGAAGTAACCGAAGCAACTAAACAAACAATCGGTGATGAAAAGGTAAAAGCTGCCTTCCGTGGAGAATCTACATGATTGTAGAAATCGCAAGAAAACCCTTGATGTAAGTAATACCAATCCGCAATGCAACGTCCCGTTGTAATGGAGTCAAAGTTTAAAATAAATAGTGATAGGCATTTTGTTTTTGCTCTCATTTCAATACAAACCTAAATTGAAGCTAGCAAACAAATAGATCTTTTTGTGCTCTTTCCAACGATATGCAATACTCAAAAAGTTGATTTTTGGACTTAATCCACTCTACCTCTTACCCATTCATATCGGATGTATAGTTTTGATAATGCCGTTAGAAGTAATATTCGAAGATTAGCGTTAAAGACAAAAGAAGATGAATTTACTACTCTGTTTAAATGCTTACTATCTGCACAGCAAGAGACCCTTCCCTTTGTAAGCTAAAGCGTTTTCATAGTTAAATAAAGAGAGAGGAAAAAATAGAAAACCATTATTAGTTTGAAAGCTGAAAAAGAAGTTCAGATTAAACACTTCATTGTAAAAGAAAATCCAAATGAAAATGTGGCTACCCAAGCTTTTCTCCAAAGGAAAATTAAATCCAACACCTTGAAGTTTACATTGTATTTCCAAAGATGTTAGATTCAAATATTGTTTTGAACACTTTATTCATGTCACAAGTCTTTTTTCACTTGAGTGTTGGCTATGAGATTCTCTAAAAGTACTCAAGTACTTATTCAGAAAGAAATCTCAATGAATTTGTTGAAAAATAAACTTCATTATTATGCTCTACAAAAATTGAAAAATATTTGAATCCGCCAAATGTAGGAAACACAATATGTCAAACGCACCGAAAGGAAAGCGACTATTATCGAAGCGAATGAATTCCCAGCTGCAGGGCACCAAATAGGTCTTACTTACACAATCAATCTCTCACAATCTGCGCAAATATTTTGACCGGGAGGTAAGGACGCAGGTGTGGTAGGGGCCTGAACATGACGGACACCCGAAGTAGGAGAGCTTATGCTATTGCCCAACGGAGGGAGGGAGTTTCTGTTTTCATCTAATATCGTTTCACAGTAATCAAAGGGTTAACCAGTTGTTTTTTGAAGTTTAACAAGAGTTATATAAGGGCGCGATTGAACCTACATTCAGACTGCTATTAATATTCATAATCCTGATCAATTATAATGAATAATCAATCCATAATCCTGATCACAATTAGGTTTAAATGCTTACTATCTGCACAGCAAGAGACCCTTCCCTTTGTAAGCTAAAGCGTTTTCATAGTTAAATAAAGAGAGAGGAAAAAATAGAAAACCATTATTAGTTTGAAAGCTGAAAAAGAAGTTCAGATTAAACACTTCATTGTAAAAGAAAATCCAAATGAAAATGTGGCTACCCAAGCTTTTCTCCAAAGGAAAATTAAATCCAACACCTTGAAGTTTACATTGTATTTCCAAAGATGTTAGATTCAAATATTGTTTTGAACACTTTATTCATGTCACAAGTCTTTTTTCACTTGAGTGTTGGCTATGAGATTCTCTAAAAGTACTCAAGTACTTACAGGGATATATTCAGAAAGAAATCTCAATGAATTTGTTGAAAAATAAACTTTGCTCTACAAATTATTATGCTCTACAAAAATTGAAAAATATTTGAATCCGCTAAATGTAGGAAACACAATATGTCAAATGCACCGAAAGGAAAGCGACTATTATCGAAGCAAATGAATTCCCAGCTGCAGGGCACCAAATAGGTCTTACTTACACAATCAATCTCTCACAATCTGCGCAAATATTTTGGCCGGGAGGTAAGGACGCAGGTGTGGTAGGGGCCTGAACATGACGGACACCCGAGGTAGGAGAGCTTATGCTATTGCCCAACGGAGGGAGGGAGTTTCTGTTCTCATCTAATATCGTTTCACAGTAATCAAAGGGTTAACCAGTTGTTTTTTGAAGTTTAACAAGTGTTATATAAGGGCGCGATTGAACATTTGAACCTACATTCAGACTGCTATTAATATTCATAATCCTGATCAATTATAATGAATAATCAATCCATAATCCTGATCACAATTAGGTATAATGATAATGAATACCTAATCAATCCGTAATCCTGATCATAAAACCTTAATCCTGATGAATTTATAATGATTAACCCATAGGTAATAGCGATCATAATATTGAACCCCGATTTGTCTCCAGAATCCAATGAATCCATCGAATCCAGATTCGTTTTGACAAAAGGCAGGAGATCAGCAGCGGATCATTACACTTTACGCTGCGTATACTTTGGAGTATCAATCCGTAATCCTGATCATAAAACCTTAATCCTGATCAATTTATAATGATTAACCCATAGGTAATAGCGATCATAATATTGAACCCCGATTTGTCTCCACAGCAATTGGGGTATTTTTTTCTGAATCCGATGAATCCATCGAATCCAGATTCGTTTTGACAAAAGGCAGGAGATCAGCAGCGGATCATTACACTTTACGCTGCGTATACTTTGGAGTGACATCATGACGTAAATTTTATTATTATTGAGAAAAACATTGTGTGATCAAGTCAAGTCCAACTCGATAGTTGACGTCATTTTGACATCAGAATATTTACGGAATGTGCCAAGTAATGTGCAAGAACAGGCTCTAGACTCTCTAGAGGTATCGAACCTCTCATATGAAGAAAAAAGGGGTTTTTCTCCTTCGGCCATGCCTTTTCTACAAGTTTGGCCATGCCTCAGGATGAACTAGCGGGATTCCGGAGCGAAGCGACGGAATTCAGCTAGTCTATGTATACGAGTATGTACAACATGAAAATTTCCCTTGATCAAAGTCATGCCACTTGTTTTGACAGCATAATTTTGTCTTATCTAACACAATACACTTTTTTCTATTTAAGAAGTTTCCATTTACTTGTTATTAGATTCTTTCAATATAAACAAGGGATCCCAAAACGGATAGATATTTCCAACCATTTCCCAATTTTGAAAATTTGGACCGATTGCAACACTTTCTTATTACTAGTATAGCTCTGCTATACATTAGTAATAGAAAGTAAAAATATTCAATAAATGGTATACCTACCCATCCGTAAAAGCAGGTGCTTGTACCATATCTAATAATTTTGTTACTTAAAAAAAAAAAAAAAAAAAAAAAAAAAAAAAATTCCGATCTACTCCTCATCAAACCACTGTCTCTCACGTTTATTCTTTGTAAAGCCAATTACTTCCTTTGCTCCATCGTGTAGGGTTTTGGTTATTTTTTTCGAGACTACCTCCAAGTAATAGGTTGTACCTACTTATAATAATATAATAATTATAACCTATAATCATGTACACATACCTACCTACTGGGTCACTTCCTGAGAAGAGATTGTCTGCAGAGAATAGTCACAGTCATTATAGTCACAGTCATTATAACCCCCTACTTTTGACGCATCATATTGAAGGTCTTAAAGAACGTAGTACATTGGTACAAGTTTGAGCTCGATTTATCTAAGAAAGGTACATCAAACATCTCGACTCGGTTTGTCAATATTGAAATTTATTTCTTAAAATAATAAAAATAATAATTATATTATTTGAACTAGATTTCAAAAGAGGTAACAACAGAGTAAAAGGAAAAACAAACTTAAGTTAGGTAATAAAATAAAATATATATCATAGAAACAATCAACGAGACAAAAAGCATTCCTAATCAATCTTTATACCACTGCGCTGGTTGCTACTTGTGTTGGGTGCACTCCAGAGTCGAAAAAACTCCGACCCCGCCAGGAATCGAACCCTGGAATTCCGGAGTGCAAGCCTAGTGTGAAACCCACTCGGGCACGGAAGTTGTTTTGCCCATCCCCAATTCCAAGTAATAAAAATGTTTTACCTCTGGCGGAAAATGAACCGGGAACTTCTGGTATGCAAATCTTTTGTCATATCCACTCGTTTATGGAAGTCTTATCAATGGTTCACGAAGTCAATCCATCGGTGGGAATTAAATGCGTTACCGAATGGGTTAACACATTGTATGGGCCAAGTAAAAGTAATTTCTATTCCTACCTATAGAAACTATTAAAAATGAAATACTGACGCCAGACAATTTGACATGCTGCGTTTTTTTTTTTTTTTTTTTTTAAGAAAATTTAAATTCGAGGAAACGCAAATTACGCATAAAATGAATGAATGAGTCATCGTGATAAGGAGCAGCTGTCCCAGTTGAAAGTCTCAGCTTCAATCCCCCCCCCCATCACCTACCAAACACCACCACCCAGTGCGCATCAAACCTTAATCCTGATCAATTTATAATGATTAACCCATAGGTAATAGCGATCATAATATTGAACCCCGATTTGTCTCCAGAATCCAATGAATCCATCGAATCCAGATTCGTTTTGACAAAAGGCAGGAGATCAGCAGCGGATCATTACACTTTACGCTGCGTATACTTTGGAGTGACATCATGACGTAAATTTTATTATTATTGAGAAAAACATTGTGTGATCAAGTCAAGTCCAACTCGATAGTTGACGTCATTTTGACATCAGAATATTTACGGAATGTGCCAAGTAATGTGCAAGAACAGGCTCTAGAGGTATCGAACCTCTCATAGGAAGAAAAAAGGGTTTTTTCTCTCGCAAAATAGAAAATTTTCGCCAGTTGGCAAAGAAATCAGCTGCCGCGCTGTCTGTAATATTCGTTGTCTTATTGTTGTCCTATTATTCTCAATATCAGATTCTAAAGTTACTCTCTAGAGGTATCGAACCTCTCATAGGAAGAAAAAAGGGGTTTTTCTCTCGCAAAATAGAAAATTTTTGCCAGTTTGCCTGGTTGGCAAAGAAATCAGCTGCCGCGCTGTCTGTAATATTCGTTGTCTTATTGTTGTCCTATTATTCTCAATATCAGATTCTAAAGTTATTGCCAAAAGTATTTGCTTTAAATCTCTAATACTTTCTTTTCATTTTCTGTCTTGTCTGTGACTCCCACACATCTTAGACAAGAGCGCAAGTGCTTAGATCCCCTTGCTTGCAGGGCACCGCCAAGCGTCCACACTCATTCAAATATTTTGCATCATAAAGATAAGAGTGTTCTAAAATAGATACCAGTGGAGACTTGAGAATTCAGTGTATAAACAGAGAGAAGACCAGGAAATATAAAAAAATGACCAGCCTAGACAAGGTTTCCCACAAGGGTTAAGTGAAAACCCCACACAATACTGTACAAAATGGAAGCAATATCTGAAGGAGACCCGTCGCACATTGGATTCATTGGAAGCATAGTCGCGTGAATTTTAGGAGAGCGTAAGAGTGTTCTAAAATAGATACCAGTGGAGACTTGAGAATTCAGTGTATAAACAGAGAGGAGACCAGGAAATATAAAAAAATGACCAGCCTAGACAAGGTTTCCCACAAGGGTTAAGTGAAAACCCCACACACTACTGTACAAAATGGAAGCAATATCTGAAGGAGACCCGTCGCACATTGGATTCATTGGAAGCATAGTCGCGTGAATTTACATATACGTAGGTTGATAAGTAGGAAGCAAATTAGAATGTTCGTAAGCAGGGAAAAATTATTAAAAATGGCCAAAATACTGTGTTCGTAAAACAACTAGGTAACAACATCTCAGTATTTTTATAGACAGTAATGTCAGTCTATAGTTGACACACAACTCGAGGTTTCACGCCACAAAAACTATAACAATGGATGATGATTACCTTTGAAAACATTTTTGGGCTTTGGTAGGGGACTTTGCGCTGGTTTTGGCGAGTACGTGTTTTGAATCGGTTTTGGTGAGTAAGGACTCTGGACACAACATCTCAGTATTTTTATAGACAGTAATGTCAGTCTATAGTTGACACACAACTCGAGGTTTCACGCCACAAAAACTATAACAATGGATGATGATTACCTTTGAAAACATTTTTGGGCTTTGGTAGGGGACTTTGCGCTGGTTTTGGCGAGTACGTGTTTTGAATCGGTTTTGGTGAGTAAGTATTTTGGACCGGTTTTGGTGAGTAAGGACTCTGGACCGGTTTTATAGGTGATCCAAAGTTAACACCTTCCGGAAATAAACAAAAGGACTTGAGGGAAGACTCTGGACCGGTTTTATAGGTGATCCAAAGTTAACACCTTCCGGAAATAAACAAAAGGACTTGAGGGAATTCTTCCTCTTACATATTCTTTCTCTGTTGTCTGGGCTACTAGGTCTGATGAACGGTAAAATTTACTGCACTCAGTGGAGTAAGCATTGAAAGAAATTAGGGTATACTCACTCAAGAATGAGTGCTCGTAAGAAGAAGAAGAAGAAGAAAAAAAAAAAGAAAAAAAAAATACTTGGGGATTTTCAGTAAACTGTTAAACAACGTGCCCGTGTTAAATAATGTTAAATGAAATGGGTTTTAGTGCTAGATACTGAAAGATCACTTACCGCACTGAAAAGAATGTTTCAATTAAAGAGCGAATGGGAAGTATCTATGAAAAAATCTGGTGTGAACATCACACGACTTTCCTTATCCTATTGAATGATGCTTATTTGAGTGTTCTTTTACCCTAACTTTTAGAACCCACTTAGAAACCGGGTAGAAAAGAGGTTAGGATTGGATTAGCCATGGTTGTGGCCTGTAGGTACATAGTAACTACTAGGATTTAATACAATTTCTTATTAGCTACCTTATTTGGAAGATAGACAATGGACGAAGCAAATGATTAAATACATTCTCTACCATCCAGGCCCTATCTTTTAAGTCAAATTCTTTCATCTCATAAAACACTTAAAATCCCAAAGGGTTGGATATACAATCAATACTAATCTTATATTATAAAATCAAGATCCATTCACATTTCACACACTGATCGCTCTATCTCCTGAACCACAACACCTAGAAAGCTGAAATTTGGTAGGAATATTCCTTTTATGGTCTAGGTGTGCAATAAGAAAGGATTTTGCGAAAATCTAAACCGATCCTGAGATATGATCAATTTTTGATCGCTAAAATAACCATAAGAAATACACAGAGTGCAGAGACTGAGGGAGAGAAAACTTTTCCTCGCTCGCCTAATATTGAGTTTCGTTTATGTTTTTAGTTTGATAAAAATACAAGTTCGGCCATGCCTTTTCCACAAGCTTGGCCATGCCTCGGGATGAACTAGCGGGATTCCGGAGCGAAGCGACGGAATTCAGCTAGTAAATCTTATATTATAAGAACGAGAACTCATTCACATTTCACACACTGATCGCTCTATCTCCAGAACCACAACACCTAGAAAGCTGAAATTTGATAGGAATATTCCTTTTATGGTCTAGGTGTGCAACAAGAAAGGATTTTGCGAAAATCTAAACCGATCCTGAGATATGACCAATTTTTGATCGCTAAAATCACCATAAGAAATACACAGAGTGCAGAGACTGCGGGAGAGAAAACTTTTCCTCGCTCGCCTAATATTGAGTTTCGTTTATGTTTTTAGTTTGATAAATACAAGTGCGGCCATGCCTTTTCCACAAGTTTGGCCATGCCTCAAGTTCGGCCATGCCTTTTCCACAAGTTTGGCCAGCTCAAGTTAAGACATACCTACTATCAGGGCCGTATCCAGAATTTTGTCGAGGAGCGAGAGTCGAAACATTGTGGTCCGAGGGGGGTGGATGCTCCCAACGGATTTTCAGAGTCTGGCCTACAGTAAAGGAGAAAAATGGACCTCTTGTTTACATGCAATATTGGTAATTTCTAGTCGTAAATTAGATAAATATATAGGTGGTTACGTACGTACATAAATAGCCACATAGGTACGTACAGACCTTCGGTTTAAAATCACGGATATTTCCATTTATTTTCCGATTTTGAAAATTTGGACCAACTGCAATAGTTTTCATCGAACTGCAATGAGACTATCCGTTCGCAAACTACTCGTATGATAGAACAAATGCGAACCATGCGAAAATTTATAAACCAACAAACATGCGAAAATTTCGAGTTAAAACTGGGAACTCACTTCGTTTATTGAAAAACGGAAAAACAATGAGCTGTAGGTATATAGGTATAATTATTTATTTATGGAACAAAAGCTTATTTTTCTCTATTTATGGAGATGGCAAGATTTAAGAAAATTCGCGTCTAACTGAATTGTTAATGAGTTTTGGTTTTGGGTTACTTGATTTATAACCAGTTACCTACTGCAAATAAGATCGTAAACGTGACATTGATTCTTCTACTCCAAACAAACAATCTTAGAAATAGAATATAAAAAGTAAAAAAAAAAAAAAAAAAAAATCCCCTTCTTATTTATGCATATGTGTATGAAGATAATACACGATATTGTCGTATTATTTGCAGTAACCAGTGTTTTGTTCGAAAAAAATGAACATTTGGGGTAGCTCTTTCAGTTTCCTAATAGCTTACTGTACCTGATGTCGACTTGATGGTGTTTTGAGTTCCATAGGGTTTGGCTCCACTCAGTGCGGGCGATGAAGGGGACTGAAAAATCAACAAAAAAACAAAAGACCATTTTTTTTTTTTATAATCGAACGTATGTATATGAGACTGAAATATCCCTTTACTCCCACAGTCTACACGCAGTCAGACTTTACTCCCGCACAAGGTCTTATGTATTAATTTTATTTATTTGGTTGGCGATCATGATTTCCACTCGCTCTCTGTCTTAAAAATATACGTATTAAAAAAGGGGAAAAAATATACGTAATTGAATGGTTGTTGTTGGTATTTCTAAACGATCTACGCGCAAATTTTCGAAATGAACTTTGAACCAGAACACATTTTATATCTAAAAGAGCTATCTAAACTAACGGCTCATGGTTTTTCAAACAAGCACAAGAAAAATCCCCCCCAAAAAATCTTTTTTGTTCAAAATAAATTCGTGAGATGGCGCCACATTTTATATTCAATGATGGGAAAAGTTACCACTATATGGGCAATCTATCCCCCTACGACGGTACTAGGATTTATTTTAATACAATTTATTAGCTAGGTACCTTATTTGGAAGATAGACAATGGACGAAGCAAATGATTAAATACATTCTCTACCATCCAGGTCCTATCTTTTAAGTCAAATTCTTTCATCTCATAAAACACTTAAAATCCCAAAGGGTTGGATATACAATCAATACTAATCTTATATTATCAATACTGCCGATTTGTTAGGAAGATGACTATTGTCGTCATGTTTATAGCCCACCCCAGACTAGTCGACCGACTCTGGGGGGCTACAGGAATTATTATTATTATTATTATTATTTAGGGCTGATTATTAATTAGGGCAATCACCCTAGTTAGGGCTGATTGAGAGACTGACGAAAAACGCCGATCTCGTCTGTACACGGGAAAAGGTGAAGAAAAAGGAAGAGAGGAGTGTTTTCAAGAGAAGTTATTATTTTTGACAAGAAATGTATACCTACCTACTTACTACTTAACAAATATAACTCTAACGAATTAACAGAAAACATTGGAGAAGCTAAAAATACTGATTTTCCTATAAATAGGTATAAATTATGTTGAAAATTATTATAAAAATTACAACATTTCAGGAAATAGAATAAGTCTGGTAACAAAAATAAATTTTAGAACACACATATAGTTGTAAAGTAATTTTATTAATAGAAGAAATAATTTGAATAAAGATTAGCGAGCGTGAGCTTTACAAAATGGTCTGCCTGCTTTTGCGAAGAAACTTTGACCTTCTAGATTCTTTTTACACGAAGGTACCTGAAATCATTTGACAAAAGAGAAAAACGAATTAAGTTAGTTGTACGAGTTTTTTTTTATTTTTATATTGAATGAAAAAGCAACAGAGCTCCCACCAAACCCGAAAGTATTTCATGTACTTTTGAAAGGTCATAATGTCAAGATGACGACTTGAAACATTTTTTTCACTCCCACATACCTACCCGTAGGAGCCTGAAGGTAGGTAGGTATTTAATTTGCAAACCTTTTCTTGTCTTCTCAGAAAATGAGGCTCTATAAGTCTATTCAATATGTACATTATGCATTGTGGGCTCTTTTTCGTTCAATATGATATTTCGTTCGTTTTAATAAGGCTTTTGTATAGCGGATTCAATAGAGTATAAAATACATAATATCTAATAAATCTAATAATTATGAAATAGGTATTCAGAGGAAAAAACTTACTGAGCAATTGAAACAAAGACTGTGGTAGTTATTGTTCAAAGCTTCTACCCATCTGTCTCCAGCTTCAATAGGGAATCCGCAAGCAAAGCATTTTGTCGTGAATAGATCGTTCCAATCTGGAAAATAAGAATTTAGATAATGAAAAATAAAAATAAAAATTTGGACCGATTGCAATACTTTCTCATTACCTTGTATAGGTTCCCTATACGTAAGGGTAATAGAAAGTAAAAAATGTTGTTTACAAATGCAAAAATTGACAATTAAATAATTCATTTAGGTATCATTTTAAATAACTAAATATTGTAAGTATACGTAGGTATTCCCTGTCTAATATTTTCTCAAGAAACTTCATATTTTGTTGAACATACCTACATTACCTACCTATTATTATGGAATCCGGGGTAAATAACTAAAATTCATTTTGTATGTGCGCCTCATAAATACTATGTGTATGCAATGTGCAATACAATAAATCATTGTTTTTATTGGTGGATGTGCAATATTTTCTCAACCTTTAAATACTTAATACAGCCACTTCCTAGATACTTACAACTCAATTTCACAAAGTAGGAAAACTTCATAAACTCTAGTGTGACACCCCACAGAGGTTTTTCTTCATTATATGTATCTAGGCTTGTCTAGATTACTTACCGTTTTCACAGTAAGGTAAGCCTTCTTCGAGGAAGAATGGATTGTTTCCAAAGAGTTTACCACAGTAGGCACATGTGAAGCACTCAGGATGATAATGTTTTCCAATGGCATTCAAACAATCCTGAGAATATCAAACAATAATATTAGTTTCATACCGAATCTTCTTTAGAAAACCAAAGTTACTTGGTGCAAAGTTCTGTATTTATGTTCTCAGTTTCTGATTGCCTCTTCTCAATGACAGGTCGACGAGATCCAAACCTATGAAAATGATTCAGAGCACTCAGACTGGAGTCGGGTCACGGGTTTGATTCCCGCCCGGGGCGGATTTTATCCTTAACAGATAAGGTTCGTTCTAGGAACGGCTGGCTTTATCCTATCCTGTCTTCCTTCTCTCTTCGCTTTTGGGACTATAAGACCTTAGCAGTTACAGTTCCCGCTATCACGCTATCAAACCTAAAAAAAAAAAAAAAAAAAAAAAAAAAAAAAAACCTGACATCAATATACCCTTTAGAACACCTAGGTACCATAGGGATACCCTTCATAAAGAGGACTGAGTCGAATCCCTGTCCGCGGGATACCACAAAAAACGCTGTTTAGATCTCTTTATTAGTGGAAAATTTTCTTCCACAGAGCTCAGATTTGAATTCTGAGAGCAGATAATAGTTGCTAGGGGTCAAGTCTATACTATAGGGTGGTTGGAGTATATCTGTGAAATTACATTCCAACATAGCAGCCTTTGTAACGGCAGCAGTATGGACGGGAGCATACATTGTCATGGAGAAGACGGGCACTTTGGGTCAGCTATCCGCGCCTCTTCTCTTTCATGGAATCTTTCAATCTTGTGCAAGAATAAAGGAAATAAACTATATTTAACTCCTTCTACCTTTAAACACCGCGGTAGGACCTCGACAAGCTCAGTAGTTTCGGGTGTAACCGCTTGGGCTGGTCGCCCGGACCTTGGTTTGTGTTCTAGCGATTTACGCCCCAACATGAACTTTTTTGAAATTTGTTTAAACGTGGATAATGATAATGAGGGAGGAGAATATCCATAAACACTATACAGTGCATTCATAAAGTCCCCCCCCCACCTTAATTTTTGAACCGATGAATTTAGAAACCTGAAATTTTGTATACAAGCCTATATGAGTTTTAATTCTAAGACAGTTTTGATATGGGTACATAACAGATTTGTAGAGAAATTTTATACTAGGATCTAAATAGATAACTTATGAAAATTGAATTTGATTGGTACATCTTCTTCGCTGAGTTTTGAGCTTGATTCTCCTGCTTATAAAGCGAGGTTTAAAAATAATATAGTATGCAAACCTATAGGTTTACAAAGTAAAACTACTTAGTGAGGAAATTTAGTCTCAGTATAATCGTAAATAGTGTAACTTTTCATCCTTGATATGAAACACAAGTTAAGCACTAAAACTTGTATGTTAGTTGAAGAGAGTAGGAGTAAAAGTTAGATCATAAAGCAGAATAGTCCACGAAGCATTTTCTTTGAATAATATATTCGCCTTTGTGAACGAAATGAGAAAAAGAAATATAGTTCACAGCTAACAGGTAATAGAAAGTAATAACAATGCATAAGGGATGTAGGTCTCAAGAACATTAAACTAGGTATAATAGAAACGTGTACATGTACAGTATGACTCAATGAACATTAGAGATAAAAGGAAGAAAAACCAAAGTTAAAATAGGTAATCACAAAAAGTTTTCTTTCTTCAATCGTACTCACAGTTTATTATACAGAACCGATTAAATTTTATTGAGGCATTTATTTGTAACACACCTGATAAAATTGTTTAGTTAGAAAAGATGGTATTATCAAAATTAGGAGGTGTTATTACTCGGATTTGATTAAGGATAAAATCGCGATAAGTATAGATTTCGTAAGTTTTGTTTCTATGACATTTCTAGATCGAGAACATCCAATTCTGCCTCATTTTATGGAATAAACGTGCTCTGCACATAAATATTATCCATAACTCAAACTCTATACAATCTCATGTTAAAGTGTTTGTTAATCTCTAAGCATTCTGTTTAGGAGTAGTCTCCGAGAATTAGAGTTTTTACTCCCCATTTATAGGTCCTCTCCGGCCCCTAGATTGATTAACTATAAACCGCCTCATCCCTGCTTCATTGAGTCATCCGGTATAAAGCTCTCTCTGTTTCCTGCTGAATAAAAATACTTGTTTTATATCATTCTACCAAACGGAAAGTTGAGTTCATTTGAACATGTTTCCCTGGTGACATATGTGATGGAATAAAAATAAAGTAAAACCTTACTACTCGTATAAGATTACATGGATTTCCATTTGTACATTGGGTTACACGTTCAATACGTTCACCTAGAGTAGGTAGTACTCATATATCCTACATAAACGTACCTAAGTACCTACAGTCAGATTCTAAAAAGAAGGGAACGCAACGTTGCCGAAAGTGATAAATCGTCCGTACATATTTGACAGAGTCTTACATATCAGTACTACTGGAAAATGGTACGACTTTTCCGAAATTTTCTTTCACCAAACGATGTAAACCGCTGTTTTGCATATTGCCTAGAGGTCAGTCAGCTAATTTTCGTATTCCTTATTGCCAATCAGTTGAGTTTTATGATCCCGAAAGTGGTTTTTCCTGTACCTACTACTGGAAACTGGTACGACTTTTCCGAAATTTTCTTTCGCCAAATGATGTAAATTGCCGTTTTGCATATTGCCTTATGGTCAGTCAGCTAATTTTCGCAGACTGGGGCCAAGTATTGTTCGAAGCAGAATTCACAATAGAGACCTGAATCTTCTTCAACGAATCCAATATCTTGCAGTGGCCTCTTGCATTGAGGTCTTACACACAGGAAATGATCCGGACACCAAATCTTACCCAAGGCTGTTATGAATGGACCTCTGGAAAAACACAATAGACATTGAACTCAAAATTACACTCACGATGGGTTGATCTTTTGAAAGTTACCGTCGTAGGGGGATAGATTGCCCATATAGGGGTAACTTTTCCCATCATTGAATATAAAATGTGGCGCCATCTCACGAATTTATTTAATGACTGTGATTGAAGACTTGAAATTTAACTTGAGATGTCACAACAGGAACAACAAGACAATTAAATCATTCAATCATTCACATTTCACTCACTGATCGCTCTATCTCCAGAACCACAACACCTAGAAAGCTGAAATTTGGTAGGAATATTCCTTTTATGGTCTAGGTGTGCAATAAGAAAGGGTTTTGCGAAAATCTAAACCGATCCTGAGATATGGTCAACTTTTGGTCGCTAAAATCTCCATAAGAAATACACAGAGTGCAGAGACCATGCAGAGACTGCGGGAGAGAAATGTTCCGCTCTCGACCAACATTTTGAGTTTCGTTTATGTTTTTAGTTTGATAACTATGTAGTTGATTGCAGCTAATAGGGAGCGCGCAGCGCGACCGCATTTTTTATTTGCTACAAGTTCGGCCATGCCTTTTCTACAAGTTTGGCCATGCCTCGGGATAAACTAGCGGGATTCCGAAGCGAAGCGACGGAATTCAGCTAGTGACATTATATTTTACCCTAATAAATAAAATAAATGGACACATAGTACTGAAAAGATAAAGGTGCAAAATCTCTCTACTATTGGAAAGGTATTGAGTTGAACTCACCGAATCTGTTGGTAGCATTGTCCACACAATGGCACTCTGGCACCAGGAGCTAAGTTCTGTGGATTGAGTACACCTCGTCCCCTCCTTGGCGCTGTTGTTAGTCCAGACGATCCTCCCTTGCCGCCTGCGCCGCTACCTGTGTTTGAGGGTAAACTAGAGGGGTTAGGATCTGATGGCATGCTAGGAATAAGACTTGAAAGTTTCCTAGATAGCTCGGAAGACACGGTTGGTGCAGTAGAAGTTGTGTTACCATTATACTTGGGTGTAATCACATCTGACTTGGGTTCAAACGTATTCTGACGTTCAAATTTAACTTTGGGTTCAAATATAGGCTTTGGTTCACTTTTCTGTACAGATTCCTGAATGGTCTGTTTCGTTTTTAAGCACTGGGATGGTGGACATTGTGATTGGCAGACTTGTTGACACACTTTTTCTTGTGTCAATTGTGTGGAGCTTTCAACTTGTTCGTATGAGCTTTTTGTAATACTTGAAGAGGTTTTCTCAGATATAGTTGCCGATATCTCTTCGTGTACAATCTGTGTCCCCTCTTTTTGTGTCGTCTGAGTTATGCTCTTGGTAGAATCAAGCAAGGAATTAGGTTTGTAACCAAGGGTTGGAATTATCTTGGCAGTATCATCTTTTTGTTTAAGGAAATCAAGGGCAGATGATTTCAAAGGTTCTGCAGATATGGCCGTCGTTTTAACTGAACTTGTTTCCTGTTGTGAAAGGATGTTCATGATTTTCGATTGAATAGATACTGATTCCTGGGCAGCAGTTTTGATCAATAAAGGAGAGTTACGCAGTTTGGTGTGAATGTCACATTCATCAATGTGTTCCTGATAGTGAGGAATGGTAGCAGGAATATGAAGACCAGAGGATGTTAGAGGAAACTGGTGGGAGTGGGTAATGTCTCCCCCGATCTCATCACCAGACTTGTGTATCTTGTCTGAACCTTTAGCTTGTGATTTGCTATCTGCTTGTTGACTACCAGGGATTTTAGGCACGTAAGTTTCAAAAGGAGCATCAGTAATAACGTGAACTACAGGGGTAGGGGCGGGGGGTGGAGGAGCAGGCAATGGGGAGTAAGGTCTATCAGAAGCAATGGTTAACGCACTCAACATGCTGTAGCAAGGAGGTTCTTTCTTGGGTTTTTCTTCCTTCTCACCCAACAATATGTTAACAGGTTTATTGATATCGGCGAGTTTGGTTAGTGTGTCAAGAGGTTTTGTAACAGAAGGTAGAGGTGAGTAGGATCGGTCAGGGGCCACCGTAAGGGCATTTAGCATGGGAGATTCTGGTCTGATGAGGACAGGTTTGGTTTCAGGAGGTAGTGGCTTCATGGATGGAATTTCAATAGGTTCAGGGAAAGGCACTGGATTAAATGGAGTGATTGGAGCAGTTGTCATTGCTTGTGCCATAAGTCCTGGTGTTTCATGATACTTTGGTAACTCATAAACATGTTCAGGAGCAACAGTTATAGCAGGAATATTTTCTAGTTCATTGTAATTTTCCTTCGATTCTTTAGGAGGTGATCTAGTCAGAGCAGGAGGGGCTTTAGTGGGAGTGGTTTCAACTTTGGGTTCTGACTGAGAAGACACATTTTGCGCAGGAGTGGGAGAGGTACATCTAGAACGAGGCTTTCCAGGAAGAACAGGGAATACAGGAGGAAAAGATATAGTTACATCAGGAGATAAAGGACGCACAAGAGAAGCTGGAGGAAGCATTTTGCGCAGGAGTGGGAGAGGTACATCTAGAGCGAGGCTTTCCAGGAAGAACAGGGAATACAGGAGGAAAAGATATAGTTACATCAGGAGATAAAGGACGCACAAGAGAAGCTGGAGGAAGTAATGAGCGAGTATCATGTGGGACTTGATGTGGTGAAGGCAATACTTCGGCATGAGGAACTGGAGATGATCTGGTATAATAAGGTCTCATGTTGGCTGCATAATCAAAAATACCCTGATCTTCTCTCCTTGGAGCTGGTGGTAAGAATACCTCCTCCTTCTTCTCAGGTTTACTCACTGGAGTAGACGGCCTCTTTTCGGCCTCAATAATTGATTTTAGCAAACAAGTCGACCCTATGGTTTCTGTAAGTTTCGCCAGTGCTTTCTTATCAGGTGACAATTCTTCTACTTTCGGGGAAACATCATTCAACTTTGTCTCAGTTTGAGATTTGGTAACAGGGGCAAACGCGCTGTTGGTATTATTGCCTATGGTTTGTCCGTTACTAATAGAAGATTTTATTTCCTCTGGGGGAGAGGGAGTGGGGATGTTTTTATCAGGGTCTAAATCTAAATATGTAACATGCCAGGTCAAACCAAAAGGATGGAATCAAGCAAAGAAAAGCGAAAGAAAAAGATTAGGAAGCGATAATAAGCGTAGAAAAATAGCTCAACAATAAAATGTGAAGAAAGAGAATACCTCAAACAAAAAGTATTGACTCTTAATCTGAGGGTTCAAATCTCCATTGACTCTTCTGAAAGTCTACTGTTTAACTTTTTTTTTCTCTCTCTTTTTCCACATTTATCTATTATTTAAAATTAATCTAACACAATATTACAAAACTACCTACATTATTTTATCCAAAGTTTAAACTCTGGAATTTACATTTCATGTGAGAATTATGAGGGCTAGCCAAGTTAGAAATCTTTTAATATGAAGAAGATGAAGATGAAAATGACATTAGTATTACAGTCTTTTACAATTTACTTTAAAAAGTTCATTATTCGGACTCAGATTATTTGCAAACAGAAATGAGCCTTATTTCTCCATTATTTCAATAACATCCCAACCTGTAACTATATTCCCTCCCTTGGTTGTCTTATAAATAAATTCATTTCGTCTTCTTCTACTATAAAAAAATTAATACCTTTTGTAGTTTACAGAGTACCTAGGACCTAGGTACTAGGTTGTAGGATGAGTATTACCTAGGGCTACCAATTTATCATACACACGGAAAACTAATAATGATAACTAAAAATAGGTATGTAGATAAAAATACTAGGTAGGTATTATTTTACTACTCGTATTATTATTTACGCATATACGTAGGTTGATAAGTAGGAAGCAAATTAGAATGTTCGTAAGCAGGGAAAAATTATTAAAAATGGCCAAAATACTGTGTTCGTTGGTAGGTATTATTTTACTACTCGTATTATTATTTACATATACGTAGGTTGATAAGTAGGAAGCAAATTAGAATGTTCGTAAGCAGGGAAAAATTATTAAAAATGGCCAAAATACTGTGTTCGTAAAACAACTAGGTAACAACATCTCAGTATTTTTATAGACAGTAATGTCAGTCTATAGTTGACACACAACTCGAGGTTTCACGCCACAAAAACTATAACAATGGATGATGATTACCTTTGAAAACATTTTTGGGCTTTGGTAGGGGACTTTGCGCTGGTTTTGGCGAGTACGTGTTTTGAATCGGTTTTGGTGAGTAAGGACTCTGGACCGGTTTTATAGGTGATCCAAAGTTAACACCTTCCGGAAATAAACAAAAGGACTTGAGGGAATTCTTCCTCTTACATATTCTTTCTCTGTTGTCTGGGCTACTAGGTCTGATGAACGGTAAAATTTACTGCACTCAGTGGAGTAAGCATTGAAAGAAATTAGGGTATACTCACTCAAGAATGAGTGCTCGTAAGAAGAAGAAGAAGAAGAAAAAAAAAAAGAAAAAAAAAATACTTGGGGATTTTCAGTAAACTGTTAAACAACGTGCCCGTGTTAAATAATGTTAAATGAAATGGGTTTTAGTGCTAGATACTGAAAGATCACTTACCGCACTGAAAAGAATGTTTCAATTAAAGAGCGAATGGGAAGTATCTATGAAAAAATCTGGTGTGAACATCACACGACTTTCCTTATCCTATTGAATGATGCTTATTTGAGTGTTCTTTTACCCTAACTTTTACAATATCTCTAACCGTTTTGTCGCTATAGCTGAAAACCGCCAAAAAACGGTCGAAATCTGTCCAAAAGCGGTAAAAATACCGCCAAGCGCAGCAACCATCTCAAACAAACGTTTTGTGTTGCATCCTTGTCACATTAGTGAACCACATACCAAATTTCAAGTTTCTAGCTTATACCGTTCCCGAGATATTGTTAAATTACACCGAAAACCGCCAAAAAGCGGTAAAATGCCGCCAACCGTTGCACCGATCCTAACCAAAAGTTTCGTGTCGCATCCTTGTCAGCTACATGCCAAATTTAAAGTCTCATAGCTCTTACCGTTCTCGAGATATTTTGTTTACAGACAGACACAGACAGACAGACAGACACACACACGGACCAATGGCTGAAACTTTGGATTTAGGCTCTAGGGACCTCAAAACGTGTTTTGGCACTAAAATTTGACCATCGAAAATTTGACCCGATTACATTACTTTCCTTCCTATAGGATAAGGAAAGTAAAAAGACGAGAAACTCCCGGTGACCCGATTACATTACTTTCCCTCCTATAGGATAAGGAAAGTAAAAAGAGATCAAGTTCGTATTCAGGAATTCACCGATCTTCTATCAGAAGCCTTTAGATCTGTGAGCTGTTAGAAATCTGATGTGAACATCACACGACTCAAAACGTGTTTTGGACACAAAAAAATGAGCATCGAAAAATTTGTCGAATAGGTACGTCACTTTCTATTTAATAAGTGCGTTTCAAGAGATTTTCCATAAACAATTACGGATTTGTTGATAGATTAACCTTTGCATTGTGCTTTTTAAAAGTAAATTGATCATCTAATCCCCAAATATTTTTTCCGTGAAATTCCTTCCTAGAGGATAAGGATAAGGAAAGTAAAAATAGATCAAGTTCGTATTCAGGAATTCACCGATCTTCTATCAGAAGCCTTTAGATCTGTGAGCTGTTAGAAATCTAATGTGAACATCACACGACTCAAAACGTGTTTTGGACACAAAAAAATGAGCATCGAAAAATTTGTCGAATACGTCACTTTCTATTTAATAAGTACGTTTCAAAAGATTTTCCATAAACACTTTCGGATTTGTTGATAGATTAACCTTTGCATTGTGCTTTTTAAAAGTAAATTGATCATCTAATCCCCAAATATTTTTTCCGTGAAATTCCTTAAATTTCCATAAACCTTTCGCAACTTATACGATTTTTCCTTTTTTCCTAAAATGAAAATTTTCACATCAAAATATACATAAACACCTCTCTTCAATTTGGTAGTTTAAAGATATTTAATTTTAAGATTTGATACATAACAGAATCTAACTTGAGGTACGTATAAGTGGTAGGTAACATAAAAGTGCGATAGTTTTATTAAAATGAAGAACAAAAGTTTAATAAAAATGATTGTGTAGGTATAGAGGGAAAAAAGATATTGACTAAAATGGTAATAGATAATAAAAAAAGTAAGCAACATAGGTAACGAAGAGGAAAATGAACATTATGTTAACGATCTGATAATTATGTGATTGCTCTCTAACATAATTTCATGTTTTTATAAATACAGGTCTGTTTTTCATTCCTACGCCGCATCGATGCGGCGTTCACTCTGCGTCAGGAGTGGGGGTAAAAAGTGGAAATAATATCAGATTCTAAAGTTAGCAACTCTATCAAATCAGAAATCATTATCACAAAATATCGGGCTAAACATATCGTTACCTGGTTCTGGAGATCTGGGTTCCTGGTCAGCTTCCTGTACCATTTTCAGGACTTCACTGTTGGCTGGAGTATAGTTCTTCTCGTTCTTCTTGAAGTTCACGCTAAGGACAACAGGGAAAGAGGACGGAAATTAGAAAGAAGATGAAAATAAATGAGATATACGATATTCTACCCTGGTACCTAAAGCCGCCATTGGTCGCTACTTGATTAAAGTGTACATAAGCTCAGCCCGTAGATTAATTTGTTAGAAACTAAAAAAAGTAGCTGCTCAATTGTCCTCACGAGGCTGAGTGCGCCCCGAACTTCAAGCATAGAGCCGTAAAAACTTCGACCCCGCCGGGAATCGAACCCGGGACCTCCGGAGTGCAAGCCTAGGCCACAGAGTCTACAGAAAAAAGAAAATAGTTTCATTTACCCAAGAACTCCTCCTGCCAGTACTTCGGCCTGTGCAGACAATGTCTCAGCAATGCTTTCCTCGCTGTAGATTCCCACAGGACTATTGTACTGCTTGTTAACCAGTTGCTTTCCATCGTGACCATTTACCTATGAGAAGAAAAACTTTTTGTAAATTGTGGATCCAACTATCAAGCTCAAGTTAAGACATATCAATCTCAAGTTAAGACATATCAAGCTCAAGTTAAGACATATCAATCTCAAGTTAAGACATACCTACTATCAGGACCGTATCCAGAATTTTGTCGAGGAGCAAGAGTCGAAACATTGTGGTCCGAGGGGGGTGGATGCTCCCAACGGATTTTCAGAGTCTGGCCTACAGTAAAGGAGAAAAATGGACCTCGAGGGACGTATTTAGGGACGAGGGCAGGGACGTATACCTAGTGTTCACTAAGCGTCAAACTCTAAAGAATAACAGTAGGTAGGTATCAAAATACCCAAAACCCCACCATACCTACGTACAGTTAACAATAATTACCTATAAAATTCTCGTTTATTGATTCAAAGAATGAGGATACAAGTAGATAAAACGTTATGTCCTAATGTATACGTACCTTAATGTACCTACCTAAGTACCTAAACACTCTAAACAGGTCAGAAGGTAATTAAAATCTAAACCCTATGAACGAAAAAATAACATCAACACCTACGTTTTTTACCTACCGACTTAAGTACCTACATAATATGTAATATACCACCTACCTACCTATTTACTTTGTTATGGCATTAGGTAAGTAGGTACTTCATATGCAAAACAGTATTTTCATGCTGATACACATTCAATACAGAACTAATGAAGTAATGACACAAACGAAAACAAAATACCTGCCTAAAAATAAATACATTATTAGACACTTTATGTGGTCAGCCCCCTTTTTTTGCTCCTTTACTCTAGGCCAGACTCGAAAATTTGAACCCTCCCTTATATACTGTTTGCAAGACTCTTGGCCCCCTCACTGAAGTCCTGCATACGGGGATACGGGCCTAATCTCAATTATTCACAAAGGGAGCTTTTATAAAATGCTGCCAAGACCTACTTTTCAATCAGAAACTGTGAAGTTGTTTTACTCAAATTCGATTTTTGTCTTCTTGAAAAAGCTCTTAGCTGAATTATTATCAGGTGTTCCCAGTCAGGGCCGTATACAAGATTTTACGCGACATGCCAGCATGCCAAAGTCTTGACGTGCGCGCCTCCCAGTACGCTTAATCAAGGCCCAAGTTATTTTCTTAATGACGTCATGAGGCTGAATAAAATAATTCGAATTTTACATGCCTGCATGGTGAATTTTGTTTGCATTTGAACTTGAAATGTGATCAGTAGGTGTAAAGACTAGAGACAGTACGAATTTAAATTTAGAATAGGATACGGAGGTACGTTAATAAACATTGAAGGGTCACATAGAACGCATGATCTAGACTTGTAGAGATGGCCAAAATAATATTATATATTAATTATTAATCCCATTGGACCTTGGTGAAAATATTTCTTTTTACCACTCACGCATTGTAAATCTATGCGTGAGTGGTGAATAAATAGAATTCAATGAAAGCGGAAAACATTTCCAATCTAGAGGAAAACATTTTCAATCTGATTTGGCATTTCTCGTTTTAAATCGCAGGTTAGATTTAAAAGATATTTTTAATATAAAACACCAAGTCTAGAACTCAATGTTGAAATGAAAAATGTCCCACTTGATGTCATCATAGTCTCATGTCTCATGTCAACATAGATCAATAGACTGTAGATCTAGTAAGAATTACATTACAAATGCAAAACATAGCCCACACAGACAACTTTACAAATTCAAAAGAAAATTAGAAATGAGCAAATAAAAAAGATGGTAATATATAATAGGTAGGTACACAATAATTAAAATAATTTGTAACACACATGCAAAAAAAGTAGGTAACTCGCATCCACAGAAAAGAAGAAAACAAAGTTGTTAGTCATGTAAAAGCAGTTTGTCACATTTGATGTTTATTTTATTGCCTTGTTATTAGCTTCAACTACACGCATAAAAATAGCAATAAATGTATCTTTATATGGGTTTGTAAAGTCGTAAAAACACTAGAAATAAGCAAAACTATTAATTCATGTAGATTGACACGTTCCACATTCATATACGTCTCAATGAATTCAAGCGTATTAGGCAAAAATAATGAAGTAACATTTAACATGATCCAATGACAACCTACAGTACTGTAGTGATCTGTACAGTATATTCGACAAGTTCATTCGTTCTTTATTAACTATTTTCAACTCTTGGTTGTAGTTTTCATAATTAAAAAACAATTACAGATCACAATATAAATTACAAAGACAAGTAAACAGGAAGGGAATGCATATCATCGGAATTCGGGATAAAAATGTAGTCAACTGTATGATTTACATTCATCATTCACCTGGAAGTAATTTACAAGGTGTGTTTCCATTGGCCAAGAGAGATTATAGCATGAGAACATTTGGTCCGATAGCGTAAGCAGTAAGATTATATTATTATTATTGTTACGAGTAGATCTTTTTTTTTACATGGTGAAAAAATCGAAAACAATGTATTTTTTAGTCGCGAAACTAGAAATCTGATCAAGTATAACCGCATACTAGACGGTTGGGAATCATGTCTAGCTACTGCAAATACTTGGCTAGACTTACTACTTGCACTATCTCTCGGAACCAATTCCTCCGGCTAAATCTCCCCCACATTGGAGACTTACGAGATAAGCTGCGAGCATTCCCCACACTGAGGTACATCATCAGTAGGAATAGGAGATGCCGGGAATCCTAACTGCTGAGCGTGAGGTGTTACGGGCCTTGGCGATACAGCACGGCCCCCCACTGCATGACTGTGAGTTGCAAAATACGAAGTAACCGAAGCAACTAAACAAACAATCGGTGATGAAAAGGTAAAAGCTGCCTTCCGTGGAGAATCTACATGATTGTAGAAATCGCAAGAAAACCCTTGATGTAAGTAATACCAATCCGCAATGCAACGTCCCGTTGTAATGGAGTCAAAGTTTAAAATAAATAGTGATAGGCATTTTGTTTTTGCTCTCATTTCAATACAAACCTAAATTGAAGCTAGCAAACAAATAGATCTTTTTGTGCTCTTTCCAACGATATGCAATACTCAAAAAGTTGATTTTTGGACTTAATCCACTCTACCTCTTACCCATTCATATCGGATGTATAGTTTTGATAATGCCGTTAGAAGTAATATTCGAAGATTAGCGTTAAAGACAAAAGAAGATGAATTTACTACTCTGTTTAAATGCTTGCAAAAAGCATTCCTAATCAATCTTTATACCACTGCGCTGGTTGCTACTTGTGTTGAGTGCACTCCAGAGTCGAAAAAACTCCGACCCCGCCAGGAATCGAACCCTGGAATTCCGGAGTGCAAGCCTAGTGTGAAACCCACTCGGCCCTGTAGGTAGAATTTTGTCACTCCAACAAGTCTCTACATTTCATTACTTTCTATGAGTGTTAGTATGGGGAAGGGTACATGCCATGTTGCCAAGTGGTCATACTCACGCTACTAGAAAACGGATGGGGGCTAACATTATGGGCAGAACCAATCTTGGTCGGGGGAGGACCTTTGTATGCTAGGGAGGTTTTGGTTACAAGTGCAGGGGTGGGGGATTTCACACCAGCAGGGGAGGGCACATGACCTACAGGAGTAACGGATGGCTTCCAGGTGGTCGTTACAACTCCGCCCCTGAAATAGAGAGAAAAGGAAAATTTCAAATCCATCCCTGAGACTCCTGAGAGCAATTTACTTGGTAAACATTACCTTCTAATGATATTGATCTTTTTTTGAAGAGATTTGATAGAGAAAACTGTGACACTGTAACAAAGGAGGTAAGGAGGTCTTATCGTCCTGAAATCGAAGAGAGAAGGAAGAGAGGATAGGAGAAAGCCAGCCGTTCCGAGAACGTACCTTATGTGGTTGGGATAAAGTTCGCCCCGAGTGGGAATCGCATTCGTCATCTGGCGCTTACAAGCTAACTACAACTAGGCTGGTAAGATCATTCATTCTTTCGGTTGCAAATATTTTAATGGACCTTTTTCGCTTGTGTTGACAAATCACCTGTATGGGAAGTATTGTCTCTTCTCGACCATCTGATGAGGGACATACTACGAAATGGGCAATGGGCATGCTAAGACACAGACCCGTGAACATGACTCCTAGCTATCAAAATTATATTCTACCCAAACCCAAAGGAGGTGGTAGAAAATGTGGTGAAACACTTATGACGACTTCTTCTTCTTCGTCTCCTCCTTTTTCTTATTTTTCTTCTTCACTTCCTCAACCTCCTCCTTCTTATTCTTCTTCTTTAGGTTATCTCAATATCTTTCATATTCTCATCATTCAAAAATGTTCTATAGTTCTCATTACATTTATAATGTACTCTACACATTATCATGTACACACGCATCAAAACAAACTATCTGGGCTCTGACCTAAAAATGTTCTGTTAACAAATTTTCATTTTAGTTGTTTTTATCTTTGACCCAGTTTAATCTTACATACAGCTCCCAAGATTTGATTAGAGAAGACCCTATGTCACGCATGATTATCAAATTATCATTGTTGTTCTAGTAGCAGCGGCAGCGGACTACTGTTCCTCTCCACACTCCCTCTCTGTCTTAAACTCCAAGAAGGAGGCAAAAGTTAGTAGAATTTGAATTACATCGAACAAGTTTCTGGGAGACATAGGTACCTACGAGTATTTACAAAACATCCAGATAGGCACAAAAAGCATTCCTAATCAATCTTTATACCACTGCGCTGGTTGCTACTTGTGTTGGGTGCACTCCAGAGTCGAAAAAACTCCGACCCCGCCAGGAATCGAACCCTGGAATTCCGGAGTGCAAGCCTAGTGTGAAACCCACTCGGGCACGGAAGTTGTTTTGCCCATCCCCAATTCCAAGTAATAAAAATGTTTTACCTCTGGCGGAAAATGAACCGGGAACTTCTGGTATGCAAATCTTTTGTCATATCCACTCGTTTATGGAAGTCTTATCAATGGTTCACGAAGTCAATCCATCGGTGGGAATTAAATGCGTTACCGAATGGGTTAACACATTGTATGGGCCAAGTAAAAGTAATTTCTATTCCTACCTATAGAAACTATTAAAAATGAAATACTGACGCCAGACAATTTGACATGCTGCGTTTTTTTTTTTTTTTTTTAAGGAACATTGAATTCGAAAAGGAAACGCAAATTACGCATAAAATGAATGAATGAGTCATCGTGATAAGGAGCAGCTGTCCCAGTTGAAAGTCTCAGCTTCAATAATTGTTTCTTTATGTTGAGGTTGAAAGAAAAACACTCGGGTTTTTTTTATTGTTTACCAAATTATATATTATCAGATGACCAAATCAATGAAAAAGTTCAATGTTCTAATGAAAAAAGTTCAAAGAGTTGTGACGTCAGATTTCACGTCAAAATGCGCAGAGACGCTTGCGCACAAACAAACGAAGCGGGAGTCATGAATTCTGACGTCATCACCTACGGGAGCGTATGCCGTGACGTCAAACTTCACGATTTACCGGTAATTTTTAAATCGATTTATCTCGGTATCTAGTAGTCGTAGAAGAAAAAGAAAAATTCCATTGGTCTTCATTTTTCCTGCTCTATGACTTTGAAACATCTCCCAAGTAAGCGCAACTGATCTATTCGCGCGACTACACGCTTTCAATGTGCGACGGACCTTGGGCTTTTGGCATAAGTATAGGTACATCATAGGAACCTACTTATCCTTAGTTACGGTCAAGTAGCAATAACCTTTCCTTTACAGTAATGGAAAATTCTGTCTTGTATTTCACGAGTCGGTATATACGAAGTTACGAACATTGCATACTTAAATGGTTATCGCCTCTTGTTTTGAAATATTTCTACTATAATTACACACATGTTGCATAGAATTGTTGTCTGCCTCCTTTAGAAAACAATGCTGCATACTGCCTACAATAGGTTTTAGGTACGTGTCAAAAAGTACATTCTTGTGTAGTTTTACTAACGTGTTATATTCGTCTCGGAGCACGTTTACCGGAGAAAAATATGGAAGTTGTATGCAGATTAGCGTGATATATTACTTATTAGTAGATTTCTGTATACCTATTGTGCGTGTTCCTCATAGGAATTCCAAGTTGTCTGACCAGGCGGGGAACAACTTTTGCTCTCATTAAAGGAAATGAAGAAAATCTTGTCAGTAAAGTAGGTATATTATTTTTTACGGATTTGAACGTGAGTGGCTCGTATAATGTGTGTGGTGAAAAAAGCTTGAGACCTAGGTCTGTGAGACCGCTCTCAGACGTGGTGGGCATCAGAGTAAATCAGAAACTAATTTCATGGTTTACGGATTTGAACGTGAGTGGCTCGTATAATATGTGTGGTGAAAAAAGCTTGAGACCTAGGTCTGTGAGACCGCTCTCAGACGTGGTGGGCATCAGAGTAAATCAGAAACTAATTTCATGATTATCACAACTTCAGGATATCTATGTCCTCTGTCCTTAGAAAAGCGATTTTTTTTGTCTATGCTCATGCTCGTTGGAATTCAGTATAAAGTATACGAGCTAATTAACAAAGCGAGATAAATCAATACACATTACACTAATACTATACGTCCTCTGTCCTTAGAAAAGCGATTTTTTTGTCTATGCTCATGCTCGTTGGAATTCAGTATAAAGTATACGAGCTAATTAACAAAGCGAGATAAATCAATACACATTACACACTTGTCTATTTAGACTTTTAGACTGACGACCAGTCAAGATATTTTATCTTCCTCGGAAATGTTCCAAGGCACTAGATAATGAAAACCAGGTATGCGCGCGAGCAAAATAATATCTTTCTTATTTTCTATCGGTATAAGGGCGAGCTCTGGTGGAAAGGT
>NW_007378715.1:0-43771 GCF_000475195.1 Diaphorina citri
GCCAATAACATTAATAGAAAAAATTAAAAAAATCAAAAAGTGATTTTGGGGGCCAAGGTACAACCAGGCACCCTACTTCCTCCTAATGGAGGCAGCTCGAAATGTGGGTTAGGCAAGTCTGGCACCGGACCACTCATTTAATAGACACTCAAACAAGTGTTGGAGCATTCAAGCTGCAATTGTTACCATTAAATTTTATAAATGTATAAATGTACATGCAATTATCAAATAAATACCTAATGTGCCGCTTCCATTTTGGTGTAAATATAGTTTCACTCGACTTTTCAATTATGAAAAGAGGGATCTGGGTTACCTTCGTTATCTATAGGATCCTATAACTATACCCTCGCATTTCTGCGACCATTGTTTTACCACGCACGCAATTATCAAATAAATACCTAATGTGCCGCTTCCATTTTGGTGTAAATATAAAATATAGTTTCACTCGACTTTTCAATTGTGAAAAGAAGGATCTGGGTTACCTTCGTTATCTATAGGATCCTATAATTATACCCTCGCATTTCTGCGACCATTGTTTTACCACGCACTGTGTATCACGAATCTTCGCTCTTTATACATATCTCTTAATCAAGATTTTCCTTCCAAAATCAAAAAGTTCGCAACTGCACGCTTAAAAGTACCTAACTGCAACACGTTCCCTCCCTAAAGGTCAGGTATTGGGGGTCCGAAGCTTTTTGCCCTACAAAGTCACATTAGGAATAATTTTGATAACTATTCAAATAATGAGGTAAATCATTCTAGTATTTTGTCAGATGATAAATTCAAAGAAGAAAGGGTTGTACAAGATCCTCAACCATTTAAGAGCACAAAGGACAACATTCTTGAAAAATATATGACCTCAAAAGATTCCAGCAATAATCTGAATACTAGAATCTCAAGCTCAAAGTGTTCAGGACAATTCTCTATAGAATCACTTTCTCAACCTGAAACGTTATTAGTGAACTTCCACAGTAAAAACAACGGAGACCAAATGAATGAAAGTAGAAGATGTTCAAACAATGATTCACGACGAGTCAGAAACCAATCACCGGATTGTAGTGATGGCCTATCAAATTCTCATTTGATATTCTCATGCGTTCAAAGAGAAAATTTCTCAGTTCAAAAGAAGAAAAAAACTAATGAAAAGTTTCAACACTCTAGATTTACAACAATCCCTCCCAGCAGTAATAACAAAACGTCTGTCCTTTCTGAAGAAAATGAGAATCTTACGAGTCATATTTTAGCTCAACACTTCAATAGTAGATTCCTCCCAGCAGTAATAACAAAACGTCTGTCCTTTCTGAAGAAAATGAGAATCTTACGAGTCATATTTTAGCTCAACACTTCAATAGTAGGCACGAAGAGGGCGGAGAACCATTCAAAATAGCACTTACAAACAATGATCAACAATATAACTTGAACATGAATACAAATAGAAGCAAGGAATTCAAAAGAACGCTGTCCAAATGAATTCCTCCCAGCAGTAATAACAAAACGTCTGTCCTTTCTGAAGAAAATGAGAATCTTACGAGTCATATTTTAGCTCAAGACTTCAATAGTAGGCACGAAGAGGGCGGAGAACCATTCGAAATAGCACTTACAAACAATGATCAACAATATAACTTGAACATGAATACAAATAGAAGCAAGGAATTCAAAAGAACGCTGTCCAAATGTACATTTCGAGCTACCTCCATTAGGAGGAAGTACTAAAAAAGATCTGTTCCCAGCATCGACAAATGTCTGATGACATGAAATACCTACTATGTTGCTGGAATACTTCATTTCAGGGTTTTAAACTTTGGCCCAACTTTAGGTCTCATTATCTCAATTTGAAGAAACTGAGGGTAAAAGATGTTCCCAGCATCGACAACTATGTTTCCAAATGTCTGATGACATGAAATACTATGTTGCTGGAATACCTACTTCATTTCAGGGTTTTAAACTTTGGCCCAACTTTAGGTCTCATTATCTCAATTTGAAGAAACTGAGGGTTAGGCAAGTCTGGCACCGGACCACTCAAATTTGGTACAAGCAAATATGCTCAATTTCGGCCACAGAGAAAATCAAGTGCAAGGAGTGAAAGACTTTCCTTCAAGTGGTGCAATAAGTTAAGGAAAGTGTGGGTTTGAAGAAAATTTGCACCAAACAAAACTTGAGAACTTTACAGAACCAAGTACACAAGACTACTCACCCTCAATCCCTCAGTCCTATGCTTTAACAATAAAATTAGATTTATACCCGCGCAGAATGTGAGTAATGGATTCCAAGTCCAATAAATTCCGTTCAGCGAGAATTTTTTATTATTAATAATGTAAGTTTTACACTTAGCACTTTAGTTTTATTGGGAGACTTTTAACAGGATGTTGCCTTCTCCTTGGCTAGACCGAATTAGCTATAATCGGTAGCTTCTTGTCTTCCTGTCCTTATACCCATATAAAAAAAGTAAAAAGGTGGAAAAACCTCCAAGTACCCAATATATCATTTTAAAGCGAAGTATTAGTACTCACAACAGTTCGTAGCTTCTATTCTCTAAATTTTGGAGCTTAATATATGTATCTCCGTTGTTGGCAAACTACTTTTTCCAACACTCGATCCTTAATTCATAAAAGTCCTCTTACAAGTTTCACTGAAACATACGTAGTTTCGTAGCTTCTATTCTCTAAATTTTGGAGCTTAATATATCTCCGTTGTTGGCAAACTACTTTTTCCAACACTCGATCCTTAATTCATAAAAGTCCTCTTACAAGTTTCACTGAAACATACGTAGGTAGGTATCACATCTTAAACGAAAAACAATGTCTCCGTAACAAAGCTACCATCATGATTATTTGTACTGTTGATTTGGTAAAAAAGAAACAAATCTTTAAATGTATCTCAAACTCTCCGGCAATTGAGTTCCTTCCCCTCCCTCCCGGTATCACATGTCAAAATATATCCTGTGTTGTAGCTTGTATTCCACAGAGAAATTTATTCTTGTGCAGGAGAATAATAGTCCAATCTTACTTTAGAACAACAAACTGTAAAATAGCAATCTGCTATAGTAAAATTATTTTCATACATTTATTAAATGTTAGTTAAATTACCATAGGTGGTTACCATTTTATTTTTTACATACCTAGGTCATTTCCTTTAATACTCTACCCTGAAGCAATGAACAGCTCATAGTACGAGATATTGATTAGTTACCATCATGATTATTTGTACTGTTGATTTGGTAAAAAAGAAACAAATCTTTAAATGTATCTCAAACTCTCCGGCAATTGAGTTCCTTCCCCTCCCTCCCAGCCGCTGATTGCATGCGGAAACTTGGAAGGAAATTTCAAGTGGAAGAGAACCCATGCATATGTTTTCAAAACTACAGATAGAAAATACCTACGTAGCCTGATATTAAGGACACCAAAAATCCTACCCATCCTGTTTTTCACTACCTTCCTGTGTAGGTAAAATAATAATATGACTCAAATTTTGTAGACATTATCATTCGGTAGTTATTATTATTATTAGATCATTATTTTTCAAGTAAAATATAATTTATCAAATCATAGAGATTCAAAAGAAACGATCCCATTTTCACAAGTTTTTACCTTCTACAAAATAATCCTGCGTTTTCAATTTCATAGATATTTAAATGGTACTTAATACGAGTAAACTCATATAAAATGTGTCTTTTACAAGGATTCACTTTATAAAGATTCTATCTTTCTTTATTAAGAAGATATATTGAAAGGACACCCTGTATGCTGAATATCTTAAATCCAGAGTTCATAATTTTAAGGAGGGGTTTAATTTGAGCCTTGGGGAAATGTCGACTGGATATATTTCTCGGTATTATAAGCCCGGTTTTGTCTCTCATAGATGTTTTCATGACGGGGGAACATTTCCGACTAGAGATTTTATTGCTCCTTTTTTACTCACTTCCTTGTTGCTTGTGAAGTGCTACTAGCTTCTTACTTTCAGCATGCAATCCAATTTGACAACATTCGTATCTATACATACCTACGTATTTATTCTTACATGGAAAGAGCACAGGAAAATAGGGAATTCATCAAATAAGGAATAGTAACCAATTCTGCCTCTTACTGTCCTTGTATGGATGAGTGTTAAAACCATTATTTGTGAAAGTTCTAAAATTGTCCATAATTTCTTGAAACTTCTTCTTCGTTTTGCCTTCACGTCTTTTGGAACGCTTTTATTTTGAGCTTTACCTTTGCGTGTTGTTCTCGGTGTTTTCCTGAACTACGTATGGCATAATATATGTGATTGCTTTATGGTGCTTCCTATTGGGTAACAGGATGACATATTCTTCTTGGGCACAGTATTTATAATGGATACGGTTTTGATACAATCCACACAGTTCTGAAAAGACATGTTTACCTAAATTACAAAAATCGTCTTTTACCTACATTAGTAGAACTGTATATCTTTAGGTACATGCTTTATGCAACAACCTATAAAGCTTTGAATCCTTTATTCAATTGGGTCATATCTTCTTTTAGTTCATTTGATTTTCCTGAACTACGTATGGCATAATGTATGTGATTGCTTTATGGTGCTTCCTATTGGGTAACAGGATGACATATTCTTCTTGGGCACAGTATTTATAATGGATACGGTTTTGATACAATCCACACAGTTCTGAAAAGACATGTTTACCTAAATTACAAAAATCGTCTTTCACCTACATTAGTAGAACTGATATTATATCTTTAGGTACATGCTTTATGCAACAACCTATAAAGCTTTGAATCCTTTATTCAATTTGGTCATATCTTCTTTTAGTTCATTTGCTTTACCTGATTCGATATCATATTTGGTCAAGTGGATAGTAACGGGTTGATACAATGTTTTCTTGTAATATTCCTTTATGGATACTCGTTTCATTGAGACATGTTTGAATATTGGCTTTTCAATTTCCACTCTTTCCATTTCATTGAACGCAGTTTTGTTTTCAGAGAGAACGATAACACCCTCGGTTTGGTTGAAATTGCGTTCATCACATTTGGACAGCGTTCTTTTGAATTCCTTGCTTCTATTTGTATTCATGTTCAAGTTATATTGTTGATCATTGTTTGTAAGTGCTATTTCGAATGGTTCTCCGCCCTCTTCGTGCCTACTATTGAAGTCTTGAGCTAAAATATGACTCGTAAGATTCTCATTTTCTTCAGAAAGGACAGACGTTTTGTTATTACTGCTGGGAGGAATCGTTGTAAACCTAGAGTGTTGAAACTTTTCATTAGTTTTTTTCTTCTTTTGAACTGAGAAATTTTCTCTTTGAACGCATGAGAATATCAAATGAGAATTTGACAGGCCATCACTACAATCCGGTGATTGGTTTCTGACTCGTCGTGAATCATTGTTTGAACATCTTCTACTTTCATTCATTTGGTCTCCGTTGTTTTTACTGTGGAAGTTCACTAATAACGTTTCAGGTTGAGAAAGTGATTCTATAGAGAATTGTCCTGAACACTTTGAGCTTGAGATTCTAGTATTCAGATTATTGCTGGAATCTTTTGAGGTCATATATTTTTCAAGAATGTTGTCCTTTGTGCTCTTAAATGGTTGAGGATCTTGTACAACCCTTTCTTCTTTGAATTTATCATCTGACAAAATACTAGAATGATTTACCTCATTATTTGAATAGTTATCAAAATTATTCCTAATGTGACGTTTTTCTTTATTATAAGCTTCTCTCTCATTATCTTCATAACTTTCATCTTCGTCCGTTTCATTTCCTTCACAACTTATATCAGACGTACTCATAGCATAATCATTTTCTTCTGTTTCATGATAAGAACTGACATTCATGAGCGTTTTGCTATGTCCAGAACTATTTTTGCTGCAATTTCTTACACTTCTTTGTGACCTTTCAATCACATATCATTTTCTTCTGTTTCATGGTAAGAACTGACATTCATGAGCGTTTTGCTATGTCCAGAACTATTTTTGCTGCAATTTCTTACACTTCTTTGTGACCTTTCAATCACATAGGTTCCGTTTTCTGAGAATTGATTACTTTCAGCATAAGTGTCCTCTTTTTGAAAGCATTTGAGTGAGTGACGTTGATTCCATTTCGATGGTGCTGAATCCCCGTGATTAATAGAATCTGATGTTTTCTTTTCAGGAAAGTTAAATAGCTGGACACAGTTTTTGCTTGTGATAAAATTCATTTGGGTGTTATCACTACGATTTAAAGCTTTAGGAGGACTTTGTTGTTCATTAAAAGTAGTTTCCATAGAATCTGATGTTTTCTTTTCAGGAAAGTTAAATAGCTGGACAGAGTTTTTGCTTGTGATAAAATTCATTTGGGTGTTATCACTACGATTTAAAGCTTTAGGAGGACTTTGTTGTTCATTAAAAGTAGTTTCAGAATTTTTATCTATAAAAATATCTTTCTTAGTTCTGATTGGTATACGTGTGAGACAATCTTTTTCTGATAAATGAGACATCTTCTGATCAAAATAATAACCCTCAGGTGTGTCATTCTTGTTGTATTCCACCCGAAAACACATTCGAGTCTTTTCAAAGTTTCGAGAAAAGCTTTTTTTATCTTCGTCTGTTCTGAGTCCACACATATTTAATTTCAGAGATGACAAGTCATATCTTTTTATGTGATTTGATTTTGTAGAAACGTTACAGTCGCTGTTTTTTGAAACTGGAGATTTTCTTGATGGCGGATCATATTTTGCTGTAACAAGGTGGAGAATTACCTAGTTTGTAAGATGAATAATGCTTTTGGCTCACCAAACATCTCAACATTTTAAGGACTTACCTTTCTTTTCTGTACGTCGAAACGTTACAGTCGCTGTTTTTTGAAACTGGAGATTTTCTTGATGGCGGATCATATTTTGCTGTAACAATGTGGAGAATTACCTAGTTTGTAAGATGAATAATGCTTTTGGCTCACCAAACATCTCAACATTTTAAGGACTTACCTTTCTTTTCTGTATAATCTTTGACATTTGCCCCACTGAAGAAGTTCAAGTGGTCCAATTGGGATTTCACTTTCACCGAATCACAGGCTGAGTCATATTCAGAATTCGAGAAAATGAAGTGCAAGCTCATGAGATCTTTGTGGTTGAAGTCCGAGTTTGAAAAATTCCTGTAAACATCGACACTCTTCTGATAACTAGGACTAGGCTGCGGTGAATTGGCGCGTGGTATCTTTTGGTTTGAAACCGATTGGAAGATTTCTTCTGTATCTGAAAAGAAGAAATGTTTTCCTCAGAGCTCTAATAACACCTTGGATTGTGGCAGGAGTACCTAGGTACTTCTGCTGAGGTACCTACTCCTGCTGTGAAATTCCCAATTCTCCATCTACCAATACATAATATATATAGGTAGGTATACTTGAATGTCCTAACCCAGTAGTTACCTGCGGTAACAAGAGATGTTGACATGCCATCTGTGTCAGTCTCAGCTATTGTAGAAGAACCACTGTACTTTCGGAAATCTGGAGAAAATTGAGATGCGAAATTGTTACTTCTAGCCATTTCCAACCCCATGTTCGTCTTGTTAGGCAGGTTTCTAGGTTGAGTTTCTTGGTGTTTCACCAAACTTACTCCTGGTTGTTTATGTGAAATTCCCAATTCTCCATCTACCAATACATAATATATATATGTAGGTATACTTGAATGTCCTAATCCAGTAGTTACCTGCGGTAACAAGAGATGATGTTGACATGCCATCTGTGTCAGTCTCAGCTAATGTAGAAGAACCACTGTACTTTCGGAAATCTGGAGAAAATTGATATGCGAAATAGTTACTTTTAGCCATTTCCAACCCCATGTTCGTCTTGTTAGGCAGGTTTCTAGGTTGAGTTTCTTGGTGTTTCACCAAACTTACTCCTGGTTGTTTGTGGTGTAACGAGGAGCCTAGATTTCGTCGGGTTCCTTCTTCTCTAATTGTGAAATCATTTTGGATTGACGAAGCTGATGGGTTGACAAAGGTTTCTGCAGAAAAATACTGGGATACTTTGATTTGTTTTCCAATATTTGAGTTGGTTTTGTTTTGCCTATGCATTTCTTCCCACTTCATTCTGCAAATCGAAAATTTGATAGATAAGCAATTTGACCACTAGTTTTGTGAACAGTGGACTCGTCAGTTCTATTATTGGCCAAGATTTCCTGTAAGAGGTCCTGAGTCCTACTTCCTTTTTGTGGCTGAGTTTACCCAAATTCCATGTTTGGGTCTATATCTACTTATCATAACGGTTGCATTTTCTGGTGTATGACGTCATACTTGACTAGGTTCCTACTTTAGATAGTTGGAGTTAGGTAGATAGGTAATTCCAAACTTGCAGAAATCTACCTACTAACACCAAGGTTCAATAATCTAACATCATGCTAGATTATTAGATTAATATTGAGGGAAAAAATAATTACACTTAACACGCTTAAACCACTACATTTATTTTAGACGAAAAAGGTAAAAAACTGTGGTCAAAAGAAAGAGGCGGGAAAGCACAAGATTGTGATAAAAACGTCAAGTTTCGACCAAGTAAGCAAATATAAAAGATAATTGGTTTTTAATCAAATTAAATAAATGGCTTTCTGCCTTTTATTCTCCCCTTACTGATTCTCTAAGTTGAATGGTTTTCAGTACTCCTGATTTTCTAAGCACGCTTGGAACAAACCTATAAAAAACACTGTATTTAATAAGAGTGTAAGTAAAGTGAATCAATTATTTATTCATTTATTGTAGGTAGGGTGAGTGTAGCACCTATGGTCAGTGTAGCACCTATGGACACTTTACACGTGTCCAAGGCATTAGCGTTTAAACAACACCAAGTCTTGAAATAAAAGTAATTTTATAGATGGTAAAATATTATGATATATATGTGTGTGTGAGAGAGGAATAAGAGATGGTAAAGGAGACCAGAGCTTGATGTTTGTTTTTAATTGGTGGAGACGCCAATACTCCCAGATATTTTAACATTGGTACCTACATAGAGTGGAGCAGAAGAGGATGCAATATTTGAGAGTTTTTCAACAAATTTCACATTCAATTATCACAAGAATAAACCTAAATCCGATTAAATTTCCCACAGATACTAGTACATTTACATTCATAATATTTTGTCCGCACAATTTAATAAGGGTTCATATAAAAAAAGTTTGAGGAAAAAATTCAACTTGCTATGAATTATTTTTACATAAAAATCGTTGTTTAAACTAAACTCTGCCCGCGCCAGCCTACTTAGCTTAGTTGGTAGTGCGTCTGCCTTGTAAGCGCTAGGCCGCGGGTTCGATTCCCGCCCAGGGCTAAAATGAGGTCATATTCTCTTCCAACCAACTTGTTTGTGTGTGTCGTTAAAATTTAAGCTTCTTATGAACACAAAGTACAATAGCTGCATGCATAATTTCTCTATCACAAAGATACCTAATAGGTACTTTTCATAAAATTATAACCGGGTAGGTAGTAGGTACCGACCTGCATAATACATATAGGTAAGTATACGTACATTTTCATGTTCACTTTTCACTAATTACGAAGTTCATTTTCAGCTTTTCCAAAATGCAAGTTAAAATGAGGTCATATTCTCTTCCAACCAACTTGTTTGTGTGTGTCGTTAAAATTTAAGCTTCTTATGAACACAAAGTACAATAGCTGCATGCATAATTTATCACAAAGATACCTAATAGGTACTTTTCATAAAATTATAACCGGGTAGGTAGTAGGTACCGACCTGCATAATACATACGAGTATAAGTATTTATTATTATATACTCTTTTTTTTTATTAGATATTATTTATGAAAATGGACAGTATCCAAAACATACCTTATCAAGTTTTGTCAAAACTGAAAGTAAAAAGACTAAAATCACTCATCTGAATGTATAAATTTACGAAGCGTCAAAATATTTCTCCTATCACATCATCAGGATCGGGTCCTCCAGGAAAATTTCCATAAAAAACCCCACCACCAAGAATATTTCCCAGGGTTTTCTCTCCTAGACAAAGTATTCCTTAGCAAAAAATATTATTAAAAAGTTAAGCTATGTTTGATGACGAGCCAGAAGAAGTGGTAGAAGGATGGAAAGACGAGTTTCTGGAATGTTCCAAATGTTTGGACATTTTCCAACGGGAACTTTTGCTCGCTCTTGGCCACCTGGACTTTGTGGACTACTCTGAAAAGAAACACGGAAACGTGATATGGTAGAAGGATGGAAAGACGAGTTTCTGGAATGTTCCAAACGTTTGGACATTTTCCAACGGGAACTTTTGCTCGCTCTTGGCCACCTGGACTTTGTGGACTACTCTGAAAAGAAACACGGAAACGTGATGTGTGTCTTTTTTTTTCCTATTTTTGCCAAGTTAGGAAAGGGCGTTTTTTGAAGAGACAGAACATGGATATTGTATTTCTTAAGGCTAATCTTGTTCCTATTTTTGCCAAGTTAGGAAAGGGCGTTTTTTGAAGAGACAGAACATGGATATTGTATTTCTTAAGGCTAATCTTGTTCAATGAGAGGCGGTCAAAAATGTGTCCGTTACTGAATATAGGACAATCTGAAGCTTAAATTAGATTTTCTGGCATATAAGAGAGAGGAATGAGAAAATGTTCAGAGGTAGAAAGCTTGAAATCCGCTTGATAAAGAATTAGAGAAACACGTAATAAAAGTGAGGTGGGACAATCTGAAGCTTAAATTAGATTTTCTGGCAAATAAGAGAGAGGAATGAGAAAATGTTCAGAGGTAGAAAGCTTGAAATCCGCTTGATAAAGAATTAGAGAAACACGTAATAAAAGTGAGAAAATGTGTCCGTTACTGAATGTGGGACAATCTGAAGCTTAAATTAGATTTTCTGGCAAATAAGAGAGAGGAATGAGAAAATGTTCAGAGGTAGAAAGCTTGAAATCCGCTTGATAAAGAATTAGAGAAACACGTAATAAAAGTGAGAAAGTCCTAATACCTAAAACTGAGATAGACCTTTCATTAGGTGGGAGCATTATAGAAAAAAGAAATAAGATACAGGTAAAAATGGCCTTAAAAGCATAAAGAGCAAAGCTTTAAAAATTAGCTCGTAGGAAATATGAAAGAAATGGACAAAAGAAAAGAGGGTAGAGGAAACGAAAAATGTAAGAAAGAAAGAGGGAAAATTGTTCCAGTCAAAAGGTTAAGAAGACAAGTGAAAGGAAAAGTAATTAGTTTATAACCAGACATTTCGTACCACCAGGGGGGAGAATAAAAGGCAGAAAGCCATTTATTTAATTTGATTAAAAACCAATTATCTTTTATATTTGCTTACTTGGTCGAAACTTGACGCTTTTATCACAATCTTGTGCTTTTCCGCCTCTTTGTTTTGACCACAGTTTTTTACCTTTTTCTTCTAAAATAAATGGAGGGGTTTTAAGCCTGTTAAGTGTAATTATTTTTTCCCTCTATGTTAAATAATAATCTAATAATCTAGCAATGATGTTAGATTATTGAACCTTGGTACTATAAGTAGGTAGATTTCTGCAAGTTTGGAAGTACCTATCTACCTAGCTCCAACTATACCTAAAGTATGAACCTAGTCAAGTATGACGTCATACACCAGAAAATACAACCGTTATGATAAGTAGAAGTAGACCCAAACATGGAATTTGGGTAAACTCAGCCACAAAAAGGAAGTAGGACTCAGGACCTCTTACAGAAAATCTTGGCCAATAATAGAACTGACGAGTCCACTGTTCACAAAACTAGTAGTCAAATTGCTTATCAATCGAATTTTCGATTTGCAGAATGAAGTGGGAAGACATGCATAGGCAAAACAAAACCAACTCAAATATTGGAAAACAAATCAAGGTATCCCAATATTTTTCTGCAGAAACCTTTGTCAACCCATCAGCTTCGTCAATCCAAAATGATTTCGCAATTAGAGAAGAAGGAACCCGACGAAATCTAGGCTCCTCGTTACACCACAAACAACCAGGAGTAAGTTTGGTGAAACACCAAGAAACCCTATTTCGAAGTTGAAAGTTTTTGCTGGAAAGATCTGAAGAAAACGATTTTTATGTAAAAATAATTCATAGCAAGTTGAATTTTTTCCTCAAACTTTTTTTATATGAACCCTTATTAAATTGTGCGGACATAATATTATGAATGTAAATGTACTCGTATCTGTGGGAAATTTAATCAGATTTAGGTTTATTCTTGTGTTAATTGAATGTGAAATTTGTTGAAAAACTCTCAAATATTGCATCCTCTTCTGCTCCACTCTACTTTATGTAGGTACCGCTAATGTTAAAATATCTGGGAGTATTGGCGTCTCCACCAATTAAAAACAAACATCAAGCTCAAGGAGACCATCCTTTTCTATCTCTTCCTCTCACACACACATATCATAATATTTTACCATCTATAAAATTACTTTTATTTCCTAAGTACCTACAATAAATGAATAAATAATTGATTCACTTTCCTTACACTCTTATTAATACAGTGTTTTTTATAGGTTTGTTCCAAGGGTGCTTAGAGAATCAGGAATACTGAAAACCATTCAACTTAGAGAATCAGTAGAACTGAAAACCATTCAGTTTTTGAGTAGATGTTTCAATCTACTCAGAACAGAAGAATAGAGAGTATAATCTTCTCAGAATAGACTAGAGGATATTAGTGGTTCATTTCAAAGAACAACAGAAAGTAAAATGAGCCCCTATTTAGCTGCCTCGTGCCATAAAATGAGGACATAAATGTCACAAATTTGTAATCTTTCTATTCATTTAAGCTGTACGGTCTTTGCGAATATGGAAAGCTTTTCTCTTGTGTTTCCTTTTTTTCCCGGGGAAATTATTATTTCCTAAATTTCCACTTCTATTCAGGCCATACAGGGATTTTACAAAATAAATTATTACTTGGATGCTGTGTAAATTTAATTTTTTTTACTTGGTTTAAGTTTAATGTAATGTGGGTAGCTATTTAATTTATTTTAATTTCAACATCTCGATTAAAAAAATAAACAATAGAAAATAGTCAATGGACAAATTTTAGCAGAGGGAATATCTTCCCCCTCCTAATCTTGAGTGCTTATCTTATCTTCCATACGGCCATTTATCTAGCTACTTATTTAATATTTTGTAATAGGTAGTTAATTAATTTGAGTGCAGTACTTATTCCAGCTCCTTTTTGTGAAATTTGGATCCTTATTATTCTTTGGAAATGTCAGATTTTTCTGTAAATTGCTTGCATATTTTGCTCTTGCTCGTGGCTCCATACTTTTGCAAATCAGTTTATACCTCTCCTTTTGTCCTCTCTCTTTCTCCCTCTTCTCTCTCTCCCTCTTTTCCTCTCTCTCGTTGCCTTTACATAGGGCCCCTGTTTACATTGACAATAATATAATATGAAATTTATGTGTTTTGTTGTCCTGCAGGGCACAGTCATACATAGGTATCCACGGGCCATATGGAATTAGACCAGTGCATTAGGAGTTGTCATTGGTGTAAGCCTGTGGCAGGCTAATATTTTGATATATTGTTTGTAAATCCTATTTGAAAGCAAACAAGGATTTATTGTTGTGGTCGAATAGGAAGTAATCCGCACTATGTTGCGGTGAATCGATGATGGTTTACCAAACACAGAATAAATGGAACTCCATTAGAAAAACGGTAAAATTTTTACATATAGGTAGGTAGGTACATTTTTGCATTTTAATTTGCAAAAAAAAAAAAAAAAAAAATTAAAGTATACAAATAAAGTCTAGAAACCTCCTTTGTAAAATCTTCACTCAATAAATTGTAAAATCAAATGGAAACTTCACGCCCCATTATTTTGATCACATTTCTTCTTCAGTGTTATAAATAATAGATAACCTAATCGATATTTATCAATCTGCTCTACAAATCATTCTCAACGTACCTTGATTATAGAAAATTTATTGACATCTCTACCTAATGTATAATAAAGTTCAATATGTCATTATTCTATCTTTCTATTGACTAATTAACGATCCTTTGTATCTAGTATTTGGTAAAATTTATTTCCCTCAAAATATCGTTACGTAAAATTTTTCTGTAATCTGGATAAATTATTGGAGAGGGAGGACCAAAGAGAGACCCAGGGGGCGGCTGTTTCACCGTCCCCTCCTCAACATTTTGACGTTCGATTTGACTGGGTAAATCATATTTTGCCTTGCACAGGAATACATTAGTAAAAACATTGGCGTATTCCGATCACATAATATTCATATAGGTACGTTATTTTATTAATATAACATTGCCAATGGAGGTTTCTTGCTAGCTTTGTTTTGTACGTTTTTTTTTTTTTTTTTTTTTTTTTTTATGTAGGGTATTGTTTTTATTTATTTTAATCAAATGCAATGTTGTTTAATTTATATTCAAAATAAATTAACAAAACTGTACCGGATTTTTTTTTTTTTTTTTTTTTGCTGGTTGTGGTTTATGTGAAGTGGGTTTGGAATAAATATTCATCCTGATGTTCTGGTAGGTATATGTATGTTTTGAATTTGCATTTATAGGTATAGAACTTGTAGAATAATAAATATTATTGTACCTAACCTACTTCCAAATGCGCCTTTTTTCTACGAGTACCTGGCAAAAATACTGATTTTTTTATTGAACTACCTACCAGGTTATCTATCGCTTTTTTTATGAGTCCGATAGGGCCTCATAGGTTTCACTAGTTTTAGAGGGCCATATAGGTAATTTTAGAGGCACAATCAAAAGCCAAGGAAAACAATACTTTCATTACTAGTATAGCTCCGCTATACTGTAGTAATAGAAAGTAAAAATAGGTACCTACCTACAGCATACCATTTATCCTGTCACGTTATGTACTTATAATGTTGCATCATAGATCCTGGATTATGAAATGTAATATTTAATTCGAACACCTAGTTATTAATTTAGGTATAGATAAAATATACAGCTATAAATGTAGGAACAAAATTTATTTTTATGCGTTTACCTACATTGTTTAGTGCCCATTATAGATAGTACATATTTAATGTTAATAGTTTATCAGTTTGGGTTTATGGTTTTGATTTTTTTCCATGTAAAAACAAAATGCTTTTTTTATGCATTAGGTGAACTTTTTTTTTCATTTATTTATTGCTACGTCACCACCATTGAAGCCATTAAGTTTCGAAGTTTCCCCTTCTCGCCATTGCTTGACCATTTTCTAATGTTTTGTACGCTATTTTGTAATGATTTACAAAACCCCAACTCCCCATTCTTCCCCTCAATAAAAACCAAATCTGTTTTAATCTCTTGTTTTGCATCCCTCTCAATACTGTACAATTCTATCATGCTTAGTAATGTAGTTTTTTTTTGCCAAGTATACGTAAGGAAACCCATTTTGGCCAAAGTGATGCAATGTTTCAGACTTGTATTTATTTATTTATTAACTAATTAGGTTAGGTTAGGTTAGGTTTGGTTAAGTTAGGTTAGGTTAGGTCGAACTGTAGAAAGAGCTTGTTCGGAGGTAAGTTCCAAACATTCAAAACCTTTCGAGGAAGGTACGCGAGAAGAATCGTTATTACGTGACGAGAAGGTAATGGGACTGCCTATTCCTAGCTGACAGTATACCTAGATGTAAATAAGATAAAACCATACCTACATAAGGAGGGTAGTGACATAGTGACATTGCAGTCTTATCTAGGCGCACTATCTAGGCGCACGGTAGTGCGCCAGGCCAAGTTCCAGTTATTAACTCTCATTAAGTGAAATGGAGTTTTGACATCTCCACTAATAATTATTTATGATCATTTAGACTTATTCTCTCTCTCCCTATAGAACTTGTAGAATAATAAATATTATTGTACCATACCTAACCTATTTCCAAATGCGCCTTTTTTCTACCTGGCAAAAATACTGATTTTTTTATTGAACTACCTACGATAGGGCCTCATAGGTTTCACTAGTTTTAGAGGGCCATATAATAGGTAATTTTAGAGGCACAATCAAAAGCCAAGGAAAAAAAATAGGTACCTACCTAAAAATAGGTAGCATACCATTTATCCTGTCACGTTATGTACTTATAATGTTGTATCATAGATCCTGGATTATGAAATGTAATATTTATTTCGAACACCTAGTTATTAATTTAGGTATAGATAAAATATACAGCTATAAATGTAGGAACAAAATTTATTTTTATGCGTTTACCTACATGAGTCCGATAGGGCCTAATAGGTTTCACTAGTTTTAGAGGGCCGCATATAGGTAATTTTAGAGGCACAATCAAAAGCCAAGGAAAAAAATAGGTACCTACCTACAGCATACCATTTATCCTGTCACGTTATGTACTTATAATGTTGCATCATAGATCCTGGATTATGAAATGGTATTTAATGTTAATGGTTTATCAGTTTGGGTTTATGGTTTTGATTTTTTTCCGTGGAAAAACAAAATGCTTTTTTTATGCATTAGGTGAACTTTTTTTTTTCATTGTTTAGTGCCCATTATAGATAGTACGTATTTAATGTTAATAGTTTATCAGTTTGGGTTTATGGTTTTGATTTTTTTCCGTGGAAAAACAAAATGCTTTTTTTATGCATTAGGTGAACTTTTTTTTCATTTATTTATTGCTACGTCACCACCATTGAAGCCATTGAGTTTCGAAGTTTCCCCTTCTCGCCATTGCTTGACCATTTTGTAATGTTTTGTAAGCTATTTTGTAATGATTTACAAAACCCCAACCCCATTCTTCCCCTCAATAAAAACCAAGTCTGTTTTAATCTCTTGTTTTGCATCCCTCTCAATACTGTACAATTCTATTATGCTTAGTAATGTAGTTTTTTATGCCAAGTACGTAAGGAAACCCATTTTGGCCAAAGTAATGCAATGTTTCAAACTTGTATTTATTTATTAACTAATTAGGTTACCTAGGTTAGGGTTAGGTTTAGGTTAGGTTAGGTTAGGTTAGGTCGAACTGTAGAAAGAGCTTATTCGGAGGTAAGGAAGGTACCTTTTTACTTTTTTTGACTCGAGAAGAGTCGTTATTACGTGACGAGAAGGTAATGGGACTGCCTATTCCTAGCTGCGTAAGGAAACCCATTTTGGCCAAAGGAATGCAATGTTTCAAACTTGTATTTATTTATTAACTAATTAGGTTAGGTTAGGTTAGGGTTAGGTTAGGTTTAGGTTAGGTTAGGTTAGGTTAGGTCGAACTGTAGAAAGAGCTTATTCGGAAGTAAGGAAGGTACCTTTTTACTTTTTTTGACTCGAGAAGAGTCGTTATTACGTGACGAGAAGGTAATGGGACTGCCTATTCCTAGCTGACAGTATACCTAGATGTAAACAAGATAAAACCATACCTACATAAGGAGTGTAGTAACATTGCAGTCTTATCCAGTTATTAACTCTCATTAAGTGAAATGGAGTTTTGACATCTCCACTAATAATTATTTATGATCATCTAAATTTTAGACTTATTCTCTCTCTCTATCTCTCTGCATTTTGTTCAATTTTTGGTGAACAGATTTTGAGATCTCGTAGTAAAAGGCTCAATCCCACCGAACCCAAAAGAAGATTAAAAACTTGAATATAAAGTTTTAGATTATAAAACTTGCAAAGCGAACCATTTCAACAAATTTTCTGAATTTAATCTCCTCTCAGATCTCAATTAGACAACGATAATCTCTTTGTATTGAATTGAATAGGAAAATTCTGGACCAAGGAAAAGAAAAAAAAATCCAAAATGGTTGAGAAAAAAATATAAAGGAGCGCATAACTTTCTCTGCTGATGCAAATAGAGGAAAATAGGCAGAGTTTAGTTTAAATTGAAAGTTGTAAAATGTAGCAATTTAGACCTACAAACCCCAGCCTAGTTAGCTTAGTTGGTAGTGCGTCTGCCTTGTAAGCGCTAGGCCGCGAGTTCGATTCCCGCCCGGGGGGATTTTATCCTGATGGTATAATGTTCGTTCTCGGAACGGCTGGCTTTCTCCTATCCTGTCTTCCTTCTCTCTTCGATTTCGGGACGATAAGTCCTTAGCAGTTATACAGTCCATCTGACAAACCTCTTTTTAAAAAAAAGACCTACAAACCTACTTACTCCCCCCTCCATTTAATTAGAGAAATTGGTTGTGAAGTAGCTATATTCAAAAGGATGACAAATATATGCATAGAATTTATCTAGGGGACTTGGTGTTTTACTTCATTTACGGAAAGAGGTTGATATAAAATACTCTGGTGTAGATATAAGTACCTACATCAAACATGTTCCCCAGGTAGGTAGGTATATCGGGGGTTTAACTTTTATTATATTGCCAACACAAGAAAATATGGTATATGTGGGAAATTCAGGTGCGATTGCACAATGTTATCAGCGGAAGAAAACCATAATTGAAAGAGAAATTTACCACAATATTGAGACATTAAATTTGACAATATGATAGATGGGTGAAGTACAACCTACTAAAAAGTTGTCAGTAAATTTGTTGACGGGATGTTTTACAAAAAAGGCTTATAGGAAGTTGTGAGGTGCTATCTAGGTGCGATTGTACAATGTTTTCAGCGGAAGAAACCATTGTTGAAAGAGAAATTTACCACAATATTATATTGAGACATTAAATTTGACAATATGATAGATGGGTGAGGTACAAACTACTAAAAAGTTGTCAGTAAATTTTTTGACGGGATGTTTTACAAAAAAGGCTTATAGGAAGTTGTGAGGTGCTATCCCTCAGCGTTTCCCGCACTATGACAAAGTGCCTGTTTTATACTTAAAATCCCAGTATGGTATTTAATACGTTTGTTTCACATGTTTTGAAAAGTTACAGGCTTTCATAATCCGTAATCCCGACATTCTATATGTCGCTCTCTCTTTTCGCCATATTCCCTTTGGCTTGTTTCTTCTTCTCTCTGTCTCTCTTCATGTTTACTTTCCCAGCTTGGTGCTGGCTTATTTCATCTACCACCGGTGTCTTGTATTGTCATCTTCAACTCTTTTGTTATTCTTCATATTGCATTCTGCTTTTATGCTTTTCCCGGTTCCGTATTATGTGTCTTTTCACTATAAACCCACTTTAATTAATTTTCGAGATTTGAAAAATGTGAAATCAATAATAATACGTTCACTTTACAAAGCTGTTTGGATGAGAAGGGATCAGTGGATATCCGAACGCCATCATACAAAGATTGCCTAATCCTTTCCCGAATTTTGAAAGCTTCGATGTTTTTGAAAAGGCTTGTGTAGGAAGATGAAAATGAGAGAAAGTTCCATTTTCTTCCATTTGTTTCCTCACAAGTTTCGCACAGAGACTGAGGTTGATATGAGTGTTCTTGTGTTTCAGAAGGTATTGGGTTATTGGGTATGTTTTTGTACTTCTCCTTTTCTGTGATTAAGTAGGATCAGGATTCACATAATATCGATAGCCAACAGTGAATAACAATAAAATGGCGTTTTTACCTAGTTTGAAACTTTAAAACAAGATAGGTAGTTGCAACTTTAAAACTTGGACTGACTTACTAATTTTGTCGCTTAGATACCTACTCGTATGTAGGTACATAAATACTACATAGCTAGAGCTAGTTCTGTTCAATTGAAATAGAGAGAGGGAAAAGCACCGTGTTTGCAACTTTTCCCTCGTTAAAAGTCCGTTCCTATATATTTTAATTTATAGCCAACCGTTCGCCGTTTTTTTGCACGGAATACTTTCTGACACAATAATGCATTACTCGCAGATACATACCGGTTTGCCCCGGTGTATTTCAGAGTCAGGTTGTTTTGTATTTCGTTCTTGAACGAGATCCAATGGTAAAATGTACGAGCTTTGTACACGGAATTCCGTACGTTACAGCTTTCCTGTAGGACAGGTATCCCCCCACGTCTTGCTCCTTTTCCTACTTTTATTTCATCCCTCTCTGTTTTTCCTTTTTATAATTCCACTACATTAAACGCCACATCGTATAGTATCGTGCATTGTTTACAGTTTTACACCTAACACTCCAAAGCTCTGGATGCGAATCCCGAATACAAAAAAGTTTGTCCTCCTATTGTTCCGGATGAAATTTATATCTTCATTTCTCCGTGTGTGTGTGTGTGTGTGTGTGTGTGTGTGTGTGTGTGTGTGTGTGTGGGTGTGTGTGTGTGTGTTACTCATCCATACAAGGACAGTAAGAGGCAGAATTAATTACTATTCCTTATTTTGATGCATTCCCTATTTTCCTGTGCTCTTTCCAAATAAGAATAAATACGTAGATACGAGTGCTTGGCAAATTGGATTGCATGCTGAAAATAAGAAGCTAGTAGCTGGCACTTCACAAGCAACAAGGAAGTGAGTAAAAAAGGAGCAATAAAATCTCTAGCCCGAAGTCGGAAATGTTCCCCCGCCATGAAAACATCTATCAGAGACAAAACCGGGCTTATAATATGTAAGAATAAATACGTAGATACGAGTGCTTGGCAAATTGGATTGCATGCTGAAAGTAAGAAGCTAGTAGCACTTCACAAGCAACAAGGAAGTGAGTAAAAAAGGAGCAATAAAATCTCTAGCCCGAAGTCGGAAATGTTCCCCCGTCATGAAAACATCTATGAGAGACAAAACCGGGCTTATAATACCGAGAAATATATCCAATCGACATTTCCCCAAGGCTCAAATTAAACCCCTCCTTAAAGTTATGAACTCTGGATTTAAGATATTCAGCATAAAGGGTGTCCTTTCAATACGTCTTCTTAATAAAGAAAGATAGAATCTTTATAAAGTGAATCCTTGTAAAAGACACATTTTACCTATATTATGAGCTCTTTACACTTGCAATTTCATTCGTGCCGTAACCTTTTCTAGTTAACTCTCAAGCTGACCTATTTGTGTTGAACTCCAGTAATAATAAAATCAATAATGATTAAAAAGTAACGCTTGTATCATAAAAAATAAAAACTTTATTTATTTATTCATAGCTAGAAAAAAAAAAACACATTTTTCAGAAAACCCGGGAATAAATTCTCCAAATTAATTATCTAAACTCGCACATCAATCAAGAAGACAGACATTACGTCAAGCAAGAAATACGAGTATGTACAAGTATGTAAGTATTACAGTTAGGTATTTATTTATTCATAGCTAGAAAAAAAACACATTTTTCAGAAAACCCGGGAATAAATTCTCCAAATTAATTATCGAAACTCGCACATCAATCAAGAAGACAGACATTACGTCAAGCAAGAAATACGAGTATGTACAAGTATGTAAGTATTACAGTTAGGTATTACACTATTACACCCATGTTTGTACCGATAAAAATTTCGAACTTTTCATTTATCCCACACCCACCCTGTATGCAGGAGCACTTCGTTATGATACCCTGATGTTTTCGACAGTGCTGACAAAGGGGAAGCATAGCTAGGAAAAAAAAAACACATTTTCAGAAAACCCGGGAATAAATTCTCCAAATTAATTATCTTAAACTCGCACATCAATCAAGAAGACAGACATTACGTCAATCAAGAAATACGAGTATGTACATTGTACAAGTATGTAAGTATTACAGTTAGGTATTATTACACTCATGTTTGTATCGATGAAAATTTCGAAGTTCTCATTTACCCCACACCCACCCTGTATGCAGGAGCACTTCGTTATGATACCCTGATGTTTTCGACAGTGCTGACAAAGGGGAAGGAGGGACAGTGAAAATACCTACTTCTCTAATGAGAACACATTAATCATTTTCCGTACATGGAAGGGGTGGGTTTCCGATCTAGGTACCTGTACTGCTTGTAGGAAATGCTCGTAAATTTCAGAATGCGTTGAAGGAATCAAGGAAATAAACGTATTATACACTTGAACACATACCGTAATACACTTCAACAGAGTTGCATACTTACCTATCGGGTAATTCCTTGGAAATGACCCGATATTCGATTTGAAGAATAATAATTAGTCAAAGATATAAATATTATACATAATATAATATGTACCTATACATAGTGGTATCATTAGGTAAGTAATGAGTGTAATGACAGAAAAGTAACTTCTTGTACATAATATCTACTCCTTGATTGAATACCTACTGGTTTAGTCTCATTGTCGTTGGTTTCACCCGATCCGTCAGTTTTGGGAATGCTGCTTGGTTTCGGAATATCTTCTTGAAGTTGCTCACTATGACCATCCAGAGTAACCTTTTGGTTGTCGTCGGCACTTAATCCTGTGAAATCAAAGATTTGACCTTTTTTCATAATTACTTATTAAACCGAGGATATTTTTTCAGATACACCTATTATGTGAATAGATTCAAGTACCTAGGTAGGCACCTACTTAAAATCACATAGTGTTAGTAGGGTCTACTATCTACCTAAAATACCTACGAATAAACTGTATATATTATTCGCTTCAGGTGCAGGTACTAGTACTCAAAAATTCATAGACAAGATAAATCAAGTACAAGAAAATGAAGCACTTCGGAAGAAAAAGCTCGAGCATTTTCCCCAAATGAAAAAGTATTAATTTACTCAATTTGAGATAAAATACATATATACTCGTATTTAGGAGTTTTCTTCTTCTAACTTCCCCGAACAACAACAGACTGAACATCAAACTTTCAGAATTCTTACACAGTGGCTATTTTTCCTTTTTATAATTCCACTACATTAAACGCCACATCGTATAGTATCGTGTATTGTTTACAGCTTTACACCTAACACTCCAAAGCTCTGGATGCGAATCCCGAATACAAAAAAGTTTGTCCTCCTATTGTTCCGAATGAAATTTATATCTTCATTTCTCCGTGTGTGTGTGAAATATAAATAATAATTTAATGTATCCAGGTATTGTTATACTCTCCGCACAATGTATCCAGGTAGTTATACTATCAGCATGTAGATTATCTGGTAATTCTGTATACTTTTTCAGAAGCGGTTCACCGGTATGTGTTATACGTACACATACGACTATTATAGGTAACTGTTTCCTATTTCAGGGTGTACTGAAATGAAGTTTGAACATACAATAGTTTTATTATTATTGTACCTACCGATTCTCAATTACAGTGGTTTCGATGGCAGAGCTCACAGAAGTGAAAACCCTGCAACTCAAAAAAAAAAAAAACAAAATAAATAAAACTCTATCCTCCAGATTTCCAGTTTAAATTTCATTATAACTTACCCTGATGTACCCAACACACTTACCACCCTGTAGCTATAAAGGTGTTTATGAAAAGCGGAGGTATGTAACCTAACACCTACGATTGCCGAAACTTTCAACCATCATAAAACGTAAATAAATACGAATTATGTTCTAGGGATCTTAATATCTTCTCGCACGCTCAATTACAGTAGTTTCGATGGAAGAGCTCACAGAAGTGAAAACCCTGCAACTCGAAATAAAACCAAAATAAATAAAACTATCCTACAGATTTCCAGTTTAAATTTCATTATAACTTACCCTGATGTACCAAACACACTTACCACCCTGTAGCTATAAAGGTGTTTATGAAAAGCGGAGGTATGTAACCTAAAACCTACGATTGCCGAAACTTTCAACCATCATAAAACGTAAATAAATACGAATTATGTTCTAGGGATCTTAATATCTTCTCGCACCTAATTCTTGCAACCCGTGCAGAAGCATTTGACATAAATAAAGGCTTCATATATTATAAATAACGTGGAAAGATAAGTAATTCTAAATTCCAAAATGCATGAAGTAGGCAGTTTGTGCCTCAATTTATCACCTTTTACAGCCTTAGATATTTACACTTTTAAACTTCTAAGAAAGGTAATAAAATATTTAAAGCCGGTATACCTGCTAGGTACGTACCTATTTGAAAGATTTCAAAATTCTGAAGAGAGCAGCTGCTGGTTATATATAGATACACTTATAGGTAGATATCTACTAATAACTTACTGATAGTTACTTTAAGGATGTGGTTTTGAGAAGCCATTTTCAATAAGTTGAATATGACCTCATGTGGTTTTCCTCCCTCTTACTTTTCTTTTCAGTTTCGCCTCTACATAATGAAATAATGAATAAATTATTAATAGATGATAATCATTATGAACAGTATGTGATTTATCACTGCAGTCAAAACCATCAGCCCAAACCCAAAGTTGTTTAATATAAAACTTGTAATTTTGTGATGAACAATGTACTAATGTTTATGAAAATAATCTCAAACCACTAGATTCCGACATAAAAAAAACTTTCCATCATTTCATTATTTTATGTTTAGAAAAGTTAGAATGAAACCTACTTCTACTATGCCATACATCTACTGTTCAATATACATAAGCACCTAGATAGCTATATTCATGTAGGAAAACTTTGCTAAATTCAATTTTCCATTTTCCCTTCATCCCTTCCCCTTCCCCCTGCACTTTTCTTCTCCTGCTCTCTCACTCCTTCTTTTATTTCTTTTCCTTGTTTCTTATTCCAACAAATTGAATTTAGCATGAATATATTATCAATACATGCATTGTGTTCTACAAGTACCTATATCTACCCCATATACCCAACAAACCTAATCAATTTGCTGCCATCTTTCTATCTTGTACTCATCTTAATAAATTTCTAAAATGGTTAAACACAGTTTTCTCTTCGGTGGAAATTTTTTTTTTTCCGCCTTGCCTTGACGTTTCGTTGCTTCGGGAAATAAAATTCGGTTTTCCAGGTCCTATATGTATCTTTGCCTGATAGATATAGGACCTGGAAAACCGAATTTTATTTCCCGAAGCAACGAAACATCAAGGCATAGATACAAGAGCGTAGATACTTATGAGTATAAATGTAGGATATAGGATACCTACATTCACAGAAACTTGAAGGAAAGAAACATAAGTAGATAAATCGAAATGTTAATCGGAACAACAATTTTTTGTTTGTTAAAATTTATGGTATATGTTTTCCATTTTCCCTTCATCCCTTCCCCCTGCAATTTTCTTCTCCTGCTCTCTCACTCCTTTTATTTCTTTTCCTTGTTTCTTATTCCAACAAATTGAATTTAGCATGAATATATTATCAATACATGCATTGTGTTGTACAAGTACCTATATCTACCCCATATACCCAACAAACCTAATCAATTTGCTGCCATCTTCCTATCTTGTACTCATCTTAATAAATTTCTAAAATGGTTAAACACAGTTTTCTCTTCGGTGGAAATTTTTTTTCCGCCTTGCCTTGACGTTTCGTTACTTCGGGAAATAAAATTCGGTTTTCCAGGTCCTGTATCTATCAGGCAAAGATACATAATATAAGAGCGTAGATACTTATGAGTATCAATGTAGGATACCTATTACATTCATAGAAACTTGAAGGAAAGAAACATAAGTAGATAAATCGAAATGTTAATCGGAACAACAATTTTTTGTTTGTTAAAATTTATGGTATATGACTGTAAATAAATATCTCCCATTCACCAAAGACCCGAAGAAAATCCTCCTGGGGGTTGCAAAACTCTGATCCCTCGCTTCTTAGTGTCCTCTTGAAAATCTCCATGTATTCTAGCATTGGTTGTGTGGAAGTCAGATTTGTTGGATCTTGATCTACTCGTAGAATCTTTTTCATAGTGGCTTATACCATCATGTGCATCATAATATTTCTCCACTATTTCTGCATGCGGCTCTACAGGTCCTTCTAGTGGACTTCCACAAGTTCCTTGTTCCATCTCAAGGCCAAGACTCTTACCATCTGTGTTATCTCGCAAGCCATGATTGGACAATTTCCTACACATATCGATAATCTCCTCATCAGAACAGTCACTAATTTGACTAAAGTCTTGATTCGAATAAACACTCACGGAGTCATAGGCCTTCGCTTTTTGTGAGAACTCAGTTGACATGTTCCTTTCAGCAGTTATCTGGAATAGAAAGAAATGGGAGCTCATGAAAGATACGTAAAGTGTATTCATGCGAACAACATTAAGCGTAAGAAACGAAAGAAATAAACTGGAAGATAAATTGAAATTCATAGAAAGTACTTTTTCTTGCTCGGGAGCTATATGCACATACCTACTACACTGCTGCAATCGATAGAACACACACATAGCTAGATACATAGATAGAATACCTATGAAAGTAATGAAAATCCTGATAAACAAATTGATAATGAATGTATGCTCAGGCATTGCCAAGAAATCTCGCTAAACGTGCACGAACAAATGAAAGCATACATGGCATCCGGATACGAAAAGATAAACTAAATGCTTGCATGAGAAATCTCAAAGGACCAAAGGGCATAATTTATACTTGATTTATTGTCTCCTGGGATTGTCGTTTGGTTTGGAGAACATTTAAGACAAGCGGTGAAGACATTATTTATTTCCAACTGCAACGCAGACGTTCTGGATACCGACAGACACTATCTAATTTCAATTAGGAACCTGTATACCTACTTCTCTAATGAGAACACATTAATCATTTTCCGTACCTACATGGAAGAGGTGGGTTTCCGATCTAGGTACCTGTACTGCTTGTACGAAATGCTCGTAAATTTCAGAATGCGTTGAAGGAATCAAGGAAATAAACGTATTACACACTTGAACACATACCGTATTACACTTCAACAGAATTGCATACTTACCTATCGGGTAATTCCTTGGAAATAACCCGATATTCGATTTGAAGAATAATAATTAGTCAAAGATATAAATATTATACCTACATATATGTACATATACATACCTAGTGGTATCATTAGGTAGGTAATGAGTAAAATGACAGAAAAGTAACTTCTTGTACATAATATATCTACTCCTTGATTGAATACCTACTGGTTTAGTCTCATTGTCGTTGGTTTCACCCGATCCGTCAGTTTTGGGAATGGTGCTTGGTTTCGGAATATCTTCTTGAAGTTGCTCACTATGACCATCCAGAGTAACCTTTTGCTTGTCGTCAGCACTTAACTCTGTGAAATCAAAGATTTGACCTTTTTTCATAATTACTTATTAAACTGAGGATATTTTTTCAGATACACCTATTATGTGAATAGATTCAAGTACCTAGGTAGGCACCTACTTAAAATCACATAGTGTTAGTAGGGTTAATTCACCTAACAAGAGTGCTTTACGCTGTGTTGTGAACTGTGAATAGAATATTGTATAGTTCTGTTCATATATATTTATATCTTTTATCCTATAAACGTAAACATCGACACAAAAGTTTCGTTGGTATTCTGGAGATGTATCTTTAGCTGTACGGATTTATATAGCCAGCTGGAAGAATGCAGTATCTTCTAAACAAGAGCTTAATCTTAATCAAAACTATTGACAAAGCTCGAGTAGATTTCACGGAGAGAAAAACTCCCATTGAAAATAATAGAATTAGATCTCGAGATAGAAAAAATAGAAGATTCGAGTGATATTGTTGTATGTTTTCTGGAATTGTTTCTCGAATGAATGAGACTAGAAACTACTTGAACTCTTCTCCTCTTAACTTTTGTTCGGAAAATTTTATACTCCGTGAAAAATAGAAGAGGAATGAAAGAACACATCATGTCTCAGGTTCTATCCAGGTTCTGTTTCTCCTGACAGGTATCGCTTTTCATGCCGAACATAATCTAGCTTGTTGTTTGACTGACTAGAGTTATGTTCTACTTCTACATTCTACCTAAATCCTACCCTTGAATAAAATGACATTACTATTTGATATGATAAATAGAAGAGGAATGAAAGAACACATGTCTCAGGTTCTATCCAGGTTCTGTTTCTCCTGACAGGTATCGCTTTTCATGCCGAACATAATCTAGCTTGTTGTTTGACTGAGTAGAGTTAAGTTCTACTTCTACATTCTACCTAAAGCCTACCCTTGAATAAAATGACATTACTATTTGATATGATAGGTACCTGAATGTTTGTAAAATTACCTATACGTAGAAATGGTAGGTAGTTTGTTGTTCTGCACAAAAGTTCAAACAGAATACGAACTTCGAATTACAGAGGTAAACTTTATCTAATGAACTGATTGAGTTTCAAAATGAAAATCCGACTCTAAGCTTTGTCTTTAGTAATACCATATAAATATGAGACATGAATTAAAATAGGTAGGTACCGAAACAAAGTTGAACTTACAAAGGAGTATTAAAGTCTATACTGAGTATTTTCCCAAAGTCCCTGCTACATACTCGTATTTAGGAGTTTTCTTCTTCTAACTTCCCCGAACAACAACAGACTGAACATCAAACTTTCAGAATTCTTACACAGTGGTAAATTCTTTCGAATTTTAAACGTTTTTTTAGTTCTCCATCTGAAGCTGAAGAATTTTTTACTTTTTCTCTTGATATACACGGATAGCTTTTAGTAAGCATTTTATACGAAAACTTTTAATTGAGTTTTATATCTTGTCTCGTAATTTGCGTTTATAGTGGTAAATTCTTTCGAATTTTAAATGTTTTTTTAGTTCTCCATCTGAAGCTGAAGAATTTTTTACTTTTCCTCTTGATATACACGGATAGCTTTTAGTAAGCATTTTATACGAAAACTTTTAATTGAGTTTTATATCTTGTCTCGTAATTTGCGTTTAAAGTTCATGTAGCCATGTCCGTACTAGTTTGTTTTTTACTAGCATTGTTTCTATGAAACTAGTTGATATCGTAAAGTATACTGTCCAGGTGCGATTGTACAATGTTTTCAGCGGAAGAAAACCATAATTGAAAGAGAAATTTACCACAATATTGAGACATTAAATTTGACAATATGCATAGATGGGTGAGGTACAACCTACTAAAATGTTGTCAGTAAATTTGTTGACGAGATGTTTAACAAAAAAGGCTTATGGGAAGTTGTGAGGTGCTATCCCTCAGCGTTTCCCGCACTATGACAAAGTGCCTGTTTTATACTTAAAATCCCAGTATGGTATGTAATACGTTTGTTTCACATGTTTTGAAAAGTTACAGGCTTTCATAATCCGTAATCCCGACTTTCTGTATGTTGCTCTCTCTTTTCGCCATATTCCGTATGGCTTGTTTCTTCTTCTCTCTGTCTCTCTTCATGTTTACTTTCCCAGCTTGGTGCTGGCTTATTTCATCTACCACGGGTGTCTTGTATTGTCATCTTCAACTCTTTTGTTATTCTTCATGTTGCATTCTGCTTTTATGCTTTTCCCGGTTCCGTATTATGTGTCTTTTCACTATAAACCCACTTTAATTAATTTTCGAGATTTGAAAAATGTGAAATCAATAATAATACGTTCACTTTACAAAGCTGTTTGGATGAGAAGGGATCAGTGGATATCCCAACGCCATACAAAGATTGCCTAATCCTTTCCCGAATTTTGAAAGCTTCGATGTTTTTGAAAAGGCTTAAGTGTAGGAAGATGAAAATGAGAGAAAGTTCCATTTTCTTCCATTTGTTTCCTCACAAGTTTCGCACAGAGAATGAGGTCGATATGAGTGTTCTTGTGTTTCAGAAGGTATTGGACTTATTGTGTATGTTTTTGTACTTCTCCTTTTCTGTGATTGAGTAGGATCAGGATTCACATAATATCGATAGTCAACAGTGAATAACAATGAAATAGAGTTTTTACCTAGTTCCTGACTTAGGTAATAATTTTGACTTATTCGCTTAGATACCTACTCGTATGTAGGTACATAAATACTACATAGCTAGAACTAGTTCTGTTCAATTGAAATAAAGAGAGGAAAAAACACCGTGTTTGCAACTTTTCCCTCGTTAAAAGTAGGTACGTTCCTATATTTTAATTTATAGCCAACCGTTCGCCGTTTTTTTGCACGGAATACTTTCTGACACAATAATGCATTACTCGCAGATTTGCGTTTAAAGTTCATGTAGCCATGTCCGTACTAGTTTGTTTTTTACTAGCATTGTTTCTATGAAACTAGTTGATATCGTAAAGTATACTGTCGGAAGATTTAAATGAAAGTTCACAGGAAATTACACTTCACTTACCCGCGAATGGATGTTCCCTCATTAAATTTACCATCACCTTTTCACCACGCTTTTCTTGATAATCTTTGTCATCAATTTTCTTGATTTGCATAATTTGTCTCTCCTCTTCTTCACATCTTTCTTCCTCATTTATTCTGTTTACCTGTTCATTATTGTCATTTATCGACTTTGGATTTTCATCATTATTTTTACTACTCACTGTGGAAATAATTTATTTATTTATCGTTAACAGAGAGTGGTTTATTTATTTTTGTAAATTTTTTTGCATAAATAATTTCGTTTTACTGCTCTTCAAATCGACTTTCATAAGAGGCGTTCGTTTAAAACGTTTAATGAATGCATTTTATCATTGGTATTATTTCTGCTCATTTATTATGATGAGTTTTGTGAAAAATAATAAAGCGCATATAATTCTGACTGACAGTTAAATATTTGTACTTGATGTGATGTTATCTTCAAATATTTACACATTGTGCAGATTATTTTGATTATTAAATTTTATCATTATTCCTCATTATGAAATTTAAAGTTTAGTCCATAGAAACAAAAAATATGGTATTATTTTTTGTGGAAATTTTTTGATGATTGATACCAATAAAATAATCATGTAAACAGGTTATTAATACCTAATGGATATAAAAAATCATTATTTAGGTATATGTAGATACCCAATAATATTATTCAAGGTAAATTAAAAGTAAGGCCGATATTAAAAGTACCTAAAATTCTTATTAAATAATAATCATATCAGTACACAAATCTTCAAATATTTACACATTGTGCAGAATATTTAGATTATTAAATTTCATCATTATTCCTCATTATAAAATTTAAAGTTTAGTCCATAGAAACAAAAAAATATGGTATTATTTTTTGTGGAAATTTTTTGATGATTGATACCAATGAAATAATCATGTAAAGAGGTTATTAATACCTAAGGGATATAAAAAATCATTATTTAGGTATATGTTCCTAATAATATTATTCAAGGTAAATTAAAAGTAAGGCCGATATTAAAAGTACCTAAAATTCTTATTAAATAATAATCATATCAGTACACAAATGCTGGCTTATTTCATCTACCACGGGTGTCTTGTATTGTCATCTTCAACTCTTTTGTTATTCTTCATATTGCATTCTGCTTTTATGCTTTTCCCGGTTCCGTATTATGTGTCTTTTCACTATAAACCCACTTTAATTAATTTTCGAGATTTGAAAAATGTGAAATCAATAATAAAACGTTCACTTTACAAAGCTGTTTGGATGAGAAGGGATCAGTGGATATCCGAACGCCATACAAAGATTGCCTAATCCTTTCCCGAATTTTGAAAGCTTCGATGTTTTTGAAAAGGCTTAAGTGTAGGAAGATGAAAATGGTTAGTAGGGTTAATTCACCTAACAAGAGTGCTTTACGCTGTGTTGTGAACTGTGAATAGAATATTGTATAGTTCTGTTCATATATATTTATATCTTTTATCCTATAAACGTAAACATCGACACAAAAGTTTCGTTGGTATTCTGGAGATGTATCTTTAGCTGTACGGATTTATATAGCCAGCTGGAAGAATGCAGTATCTTCTAAACAAGAGCTTAATCTTAATCAAAACTATTGACAAAGCTCGAGTAGATTTCACGGAGAGAAAAACTCCCATTGAAAATAATAGAATTAGATCTCGAGATAGAAAAAATAGAAGATTCGAGTGATATTGTTGTATGTTTTCTGGAATTGTTTCTCGAATGAATGAGACTAGAAACTACTTGAACTCTTCTCCTCTTAACTTTTGTTCGGAAAATTTTATACTCCGTGAAAAATAGAAGAGGAATGAAAGAACACATCATGTCTCAGGTTCTATCCAGGTTCTGTTTCTCCTGACAGGTATCGATTTTCATGCCGAACATAATCTAGCTTGTTGTTTGACTGACTAGAGTTATGTTCTACTTCTACATTCTACCTAAATCCTACCCTTGAATAAAATGACATTACTATTTGATATGATACCTGAATATTTGTAAAATTATCTATACGTAGAAATGGTAGGTAGTTTGTTGTTCTGCACAAAAGTTCAAACAGAATACGAACTTCGAATTACAGAGGTAAACTTTATCTAATGAACTGATTGAGTTTCAAAATGAAAACCTGACTCTAAGCTTTGTCTTTAGTAATACCATATATGAAACATGAATTAAAAGAAAATAGGTAGGTACCGAAACAAAGTTGAACTTACAAAGGAGTATTAAAGTCTGTACTGAGTATTTTCCCAAAGTCCCTGCTATATACTCGTATTTAGGAGTTTTCTTCTTCTAACTTCCCCGAACAACAACAGACTGAACATCAAACTTTCAGAATTCTTACACAGTGGTAAATTCTTTCGAATTTTAAACGTTTTTTTAGTTCTCCATCTGAAGCTGAAGAATTTTTTACTTTTTCTCTTGATATACACGGATAGCTTTTAGTAAGCATTTTATACGAAAACTTTTAATTGAGTTTTATATCTTGTCTCGTAATTTGCGTTTAAAGTTCATGTAGCCATGTCCGTACTAGTTTGTTTTTTACTAGCATTGTTTCTATGAAACTAGTTGATATCGTAAAGTATACTGTCGGAAGATTTAAATGAAAGTTCACAGGAAATTACACTTCACTTACCCGCGAATGGATGTTCCCTCATTAAATTTACCATCACCTTTTCACCACGCTTTTCTTGATAATCTTTGTCATTACTAGTACTCAAAAATTCATAGACAAGATAAATCAAGTACAAGAAAATGAAGCACTTCGGAAGAAAAAGCTCGAGTATCTTCCCCAAATGAAAAAGTATTAATTTACTCAATTTGAGATAAAATATTAATTTTCAGAATTTTCTTTTGAAAGCTGCCCTCCTCCTCCCTCCGACCAAGTGACTTCCTCTCCTTATCTCATCTTACTGTTGTTTCATTCTAATGACATTATATCCTATGTTTATTTTTGACATTTTTGTACTTTTCATAAGAGGAAAAGTTTAAATGAAAAATGGAAAAGTCATCTTCGTTCTTGAATGTAATAATGCTCATTTTTATTTCATGATATCATTTTTAATACTTTTCGGATTCCTTGGAGAAAAAATTGGGGGCTCAAATCTACAAAGTCATTCCAGAGCACAAGAACATGTAATTTTATAAAATTTCATTTTCTTCTGAAATACCTAATATCTTTATCATTATTTACGTTGAGTACCAACACACGTAACAGGAAAATTGACATTAGTGGAGACGCCAATTGCCCGGTTTATGTAATAACCTAATAACTCTTCTATGACAAAAGAGAATAAACATTGGGGATATCTTGTCGGATTTTGATAAGCTGTTGAAATAGAGATACCACCTTGAGCCGCCAATAGTTGTAAAAAAGTTCTTCCGGCTTAAGTTCTCCCTAATTTACTTGATTGCCCTCCTTTTATTTCTTAGTCAAATTTAAGATTTTTAACTTTAAATTTTCAATAGTTGAAACAACTTGGTTAATGTCTTCATGTCCACTTTTTCTGTACACAAACAAATTTCAAGCTAAAATAACATGTAGGTAGATGGTATTCAGATGTGTAATCCAGGCCGTTTGTGTGGGTACGTTCATCGGTTGTGTGGTAAGGTTTACCTGAATAGATTAGGCAGAACTAATAGGAGATTTGCTTTTGGTTAATTATAGGGAAAACGATACTTGGGAAGATAAAATCCATTTCTAAAAGTGTTAAGTTTTTAACCGTGTTATAATTACTTTCCTACCTGTTCTTGAATTTCAAAAGAAAATTTGCCAGGTTAATTTAGAAAAAGAAAGTAAGTGATTCGTAGAAAGTGCTTTCTCCACAGAGTTTAAATTCCAGAAAAGTGTGTGAGACAATTTAATGGAAAGCGACGCGGTGTTCAGCACATGAGCATGTTCAAGTGCCTAGAAAAGCCATTTCTACTTGATAAAGTTACAAAACGGGTCGTGTTTTTAGTTATCGTTCTAATTTCATTTTAATATTATAATGCGTGACAAAATCCCCTGGCTCTTGTACTGAATAGAGTCTGTAAAGAACATTAGAAATGTCACAAAGAGGGTTTTTTTCTAGCTTCTTTTAAATTTAGAACAAACGTATCTGTACATAATGGCTCTTGACTTAATTTTCTGATCGTTATCAGAATTTCAGTTGGTCTGATTTTGAAATAAAGGGGAATTGAAGTGTTTTTAACCGTATAAGACTCACTTTTTGTTAATTCATCTTTGGTGGAGTCCAAAGTGAAACATTTCTCACCACGTATTTCATCACAATCAGATGTTTCAAGAACCACTTTGTTTGTTGTTTCTTCCTCTGTTTCTCTTGTATTGGAATCACTCATGGCTAAACTAATTGTGGATTTCAGTTGAAAAGGCGAATTATAGTGTAAGAATGTACTGGATAAAAATGCAAATGATAGCGTTAGAAAGTGAATCGGGAATAGAAAAATAGTAGGTAAAACTGACGAGGTACTCAATAGACTGGAAAATGAGATGCTTTATTATTAAGTGACCGAAATTTTTCAGAGAGATAGAAGGTTGTATGAAGTACAAATTTTCTCCTTTTGTTTATTATTATTATTAGGTATACCTATACACATAAAATTAAAAGGGTAAATCTTTTTTCAAAGAACAGTAAACAACGAAACTAAAAATAACTGCAATAATGACGAGAAAAATACTCCCACCGATTCTAGTGAATTACATTTTGTTCTACTTTGACAACAATAATGGATTTGACTTTCCGGAATACCAACAAGATCAAGGTGGATATTTCAAGCTAAACCAAAAGGTCAACTTGGGATTTACAGCTGAAATACAGAAGCTTTGCAGTCTCTTCCCCGAAATTCTTTACTCCTTGTACAAGTTCAGGGAAATTTTCCAACACCAGGAAATACGGGAATGGCTTTCAAGTTCAAGGATTTCTCAAGAACTATACCTACTTGTGCATTTTTTAAGCCTTTTCATATGGCTTTTATTTCCCTTTTAAACAGAAGGGCAAGGGTTCAATCAGAGCCAAGTATGGAACAATTATCTACCTACGTATTGGTAATTTGACCACATTAATAATAGGTTTCTCCTGGAGTAGATTGACTTTTCAGTCCTATTCGAGCTGTATAAATAAGCACTATTATTATTCTAAGCAGAAGGTTCCCTTGGCAAGGGCACTCGAGAGCACCTGCTTCTGACGTGTTTTAGTTCCCATCAGAAGCAAAGTTTCTTCTACAACTATTGTGCACGATGTTTGAATTTTCCCAAGTTTCTCTGTCCACGCCTAGAGCTTGAGCAAGTTTTATTGCTTGACAGAAAGTTAGATTGGTGCAAAAGGTCATCTGTCAGTTACAATGTCCGAACATTTTCTACTTCTTCTTCACCTTCTGCCCTTCTTTGTATGAAAACGAAAGTTCCTGTTTTCGTTTTACTGTGTGATGTGCGGTTTTGAGGTTGTTACTCTCTTGTAAACAGAACGAGGAACTTTTGTCTGTTTTTGTGGGGAGAAAAAAAAGGACATTAAATTTACTCTGGTACTTTGCAAAGAAAAGAATGTTAAAGCGAAACTTTGTTCATAGTTACCTATGTAGAATAATTGTAGATCTTTACATTCTACTGTGTGATGTGCGGTTTTGAGGTTGTTAGTCTCTTGTAAACAGAACGAGGAACTTTTGTCTGTTTTTGTGGGGTGAGAAAAAAGTACATTAATTTTACTCTGGTACTTTGCAAAGAAAAGAATGTTAAAGCGAAACTTTGTTCATAGTTACCTATGTAGAATAATTGTAGATCTTTACATTTAGTGCTAAGCTTCCTCCAATGGAAAACGAAGTTAGAACCGATCTTCTTTAAAATATTGTCATTATTGGATATGGATGTGAAATACGTGTATTCTCAAGAATAGGGTATCATAATGGACCGCGATATTGAAGTAAATGGAAATGAAATACAAGGGTTTTCTTTAGGTACCTACTGACTTAGGGTAAACTATATAAGAAGCGAAACATACCTCCAGCATCCCCCTATAGAGATATTTCTGGAGAATGAAGAAGAGAGAGATTATGAAAAGCGAGAAAACGTAGAACAAAGGATGATCGAGATTAAATTAATTTTGTTAGAACCGATCTTCTTTAAAATATCGTCATTATTGGATATGGATGTGAAATACGTGTATTCTCAAGAATAGGGTAACATAATGGACCGCGATATTGAAGTAAATGGAAATGAAATACAAGGGTTTTCTTTGGGTACTGACTTAGGGTAAACTATATAAGAAGCGAAACGTACCTCCAGCATCCCCTTATAGAGATATTTCTGGAGAATGAAGAAGAGAGAGATTATGAAAAGCGAGAAAACGTAGAACAAAGGATGATCGAGATTAAATTAATTAAAAAAGCCAGAGCTTTCTTTGCTTCTAAGGTCGAGTGAATATTTCAGATAAAGGAGAAGAAGGAAGGACGTAAAAGTGTTCAGTAGGATAAAATAATTTGAATTGCAGAAGAGCGAGGGCCTGAAGGAGAAAGAATCGATAGATAACAATGAATGAGAAGAGAAATAGAAGAAAGAGGAAGAGGTAAAAGAGAAAAGAGGAGTAAATTGAACTTGGAAGTGGTGGAGACGACAAAAGACTATTGTCTTAACTTATCAGTTACGCTGATGTTTCTTAAGGTGTTCTTTTTTTTACTTCCCGTATTAATTTGTAAAAGCCATATCTATGTAGGTATGTATATTAGAATAGGTACAGATAACTAGCTAAAGTTCAACAAAGTCTGAAACCGTACCTGTATTAACAGCTACCACGTGTTGTATCAAGGATCTGACCTTTTCCTTGTTCCAATTATAGGTACATAGCTAAGGACTTTTCATTAGATAAAATATCTTGTTCTTCTATCCCTTATTAGTGCTTTGTTCAATACTTTGAAGTATTCGGACAAGTTGAAGTTGTATTAGAGGTCTTCTCAAGTGGATTCAGAGCTGAAGTTGTTGTTGTTATTATTGTAAAGGGTATATTCAAAAAGACATCTCCTTGAATCAGTTCAAGCATTTAGATTTTAGACCGTAGAGCAGGTTATCGGACAAGTTGAAGTTGTATTAGAGGTCTTCTCAAGTGGATTCAGAGCTGAAGTTGTTGTTATTATTGTAAAGGGTATATTCAAAAAGACATCTCCTTGAATCAGTTCAAGCATTTAGATTTTAGACCGTAGAGCAGGTTATGAAATAAAATTGTTTTATACTGATAGATTCTGACGTGACTTTGTGAAGATTCATCTTGAAAAGAAGAACACCAGTAGCTTTCTTTGTTCAATACTTTGAAGTAATCGGACAAGTTGAAGTTGTATTAGAGGTCTTCTCAAGTGGATTCAGAGCTGATGTTGTTGTTATTATTGTAAAGGGTATATTCAAAAAGACATCTCCTTGAATCAGATCAAGCATTTAGATTTTAGACCGTAGAGCAGGTTATGAAATGAAATTGTTTTGTACTGATAGATTCTGACGTGACTTTGTGAAGATTCATCTTGAAAAGAAGAACACCAGTAGCTTATACTCTTCACCTCCAACTGTGAAGAGTATATATAAGCTACTGGTGTTCTTCTTTTTAAAATTGTTTTATTGATAATCTGGAATTGTCCGTTTAACTTCAAGTAGTTTTATACCATCAACCAGTAGCTTATACTCTTCACCACCAGCTGTGAAGAGTATTAAGCTACTGGTGTTCTTCTTTTTAAAATTGTTTTATTGATAATCTGGAATTGTCCGTTTAACTTCAAGTAGTTTTATACCATCAACAAAAGTGGGACAGATCCTTATTTTGAATCCCCTCAAGTCTCCAACGAGAGAGGATGTCACATTTTACATCCTTTGCTCTTTTCATTTTTGTCCCTTCTCGTTTCTAATCTTTCAAAGAGTCACTTTTTTGCTTTCGTTTTCCGACGGAAAGTCCAATTTTCATTTAGTTAGCTTTTTCCGCTTAGATTTTCATTATTAGTTTGAAATATTTCTCGTTTCTAATCTTTCAAAGAGACACTTTTTTGCTTTCGTTTTCCGACGGAAAGTCCAATTTTCATTTAGTTAGCTTTTTCCGCTTAGATTTTCATTATTAGTTTGAAATAGATTGATGATAGCATTTATTTCAGCATCAGGCCCGTGCATGAAAGTCCATTTCACAGTTGAAATTATTGATCACTTTCAAAGTCACACAGCTAAATCTGTTTTGGAATTGGGGCTCTTTACCACCTTTTCTATTCAGTCATTCTTTCAGTAGGTATGTACCTATTCTAATTTGCCCCGGTGGCGCCGGTGGCGTAGTGGTCAAGACGCTCGCCTGGTAATCAGGAGGGCGTGGGTTCGATCCCAGCCGAGGTATGGAATTTTATCCTCATTTATCTGAGAATTTGGCCACATAATAATGGAGCTCTAAGGGTTAGGTGGTAGAGAACGCCTGAGGCGTTAACCTCGCCTAGTGGTTGCCTTCCACTCAAGAGTCCCTATTCTAATTTCCTGTTAATCTTTTTCCATATCTTACATTTTAACATTCTCACACGTTTTTTTGTGAGACTACATCCCTACTTAATAATAATCATCACATTATCTTGTTATTTTTCACAGCACTTTTTTGCTCCACATCTAAAACGCATAAACGAGCCTGATGCTTTCGATTTTTCAAATAAATAATTTAATTGAAAATGAAGAAGCGTTCTGAGGAAATGGTGTTAGATTATTGCTGTAGGTAGCTGATATATTGATGAGAACTCTGTTTTGGAATTGGGGCCCTTTACCACCTTTTCTATTCAGTCATTCTTTCAGTAGGTATGTAGGTACCTATTTTAATTTCCTGTTATTTTCCGTATCTTACATTATGATACTCTCACAAGTTTTTTTGTGAGACTACAAACCTACTTACATATAATAATCACATTATCTTGTTATTTTTCACAGCAATTTTTGCTCCACATCTGAAACGCATAAACGAGCCTGATGCTTTCGATTTTGCAAATAAATAATTTAATTGAAAATGAAGAAGCGTTCTGAGGAAATGGTGTTAGATTATTGCTGTAGGTAGCTGATATATTGATGAGAAAGTAATGCAATATGAGCGAGATTTCATTATAGTTATCTTGGATATCCATTATATCTAATACCTTCTTCCTCTTAGGATTTCCTTTCTTCAATAGCTAAATATTATAGGAACACTTCTTTTTTAAAGACTTTTCCAAGTCCCCTGAGTACCCAGTGGGTAGCTAAGTATTATAGGTCTCTTAAAGCTATTAGGTTTATTTGTCATTTTTTTCCGAGAACAATTTATAATGTGACTTTCTCCCACGGAAAATTCCCTAAGGTGAAAAATCTGGCTTCGAATTCAAACATAACTATATCTATATAACTTTTGGTAGGTAATCGTAAGAGTATTATTATTATTATTATTATTATTATTATTATTATTATTATTATTATTATTATTATTATTATTATTATTATTATTATTATTATTAAGAACAATTTATAATGTGACTTTCTCCCACGGAAAATTCCCCAAGGTGAAAAATCTGGCTTTGAATTCAAACATACCTATAACTTTTGGTAGGTAATCGTAAGAGTATTATACTCACTAAAATAGGGTTTGAAATAGAAGAGATTGAATTGTGTAAAAAAGAGTGCTTTCTTCGTGTTTTAAGATCCCAAAAATCGAGTCATGTAATGATGAAGTTCTCTACAACAACATGAGAAAGGAACGGAATCTTAATAAAAGACATTATCATCATAACTATGAGAGGTAACCGCATTACTAAAGAACACGCCAAGAGTTGTAAGGCAGACAATGCCTCATGAATTAATGAAAGGCTCTATTAACCCTGGTATAATAAGTTCAGGGTTATACCTACTATCTACCTAAAATACCTACGAATAAACTGTATTATTCGCTTCAGGTGCAGGTATACTAGTACTCAAAAATTCATAGACAAGATAAATCAAGTACAAGAAAATGAAGCACTTCGGAAGAAAAAGCTCGAGTATCTTCCCCAAATGAAAAAGTATTAATTTACTCAATTTGAGATAAAATATTAATTTTCAGAATTTTCTTTTGAAAGCTGCCCTCCTCCTCCCTCCGACCAAGTGACTTCCTCTCCTTATCTCATCTTACTGTTGTTTCATTCTAATGACATTATCCTATGTTTATTTTTGACATTTTTGTACTTTTCAGAAGAGGAAAAGTTTAAATGAAAAATGGAAAAGTCATCTTCGTTCTTGAATGTAATAATGCTCGTTTTTATTTTATGATATCATTTTTAATACTTTTCGGATTCCTTGGAGAAAAAATTGGGGGGCTCAAATCTACAAAGTCATTCCAGAGCACAAGAATATGTAATTTTATAAAATTTCATTTTCTTCTGAAATAATATCTTTATCATTATTTACGTTGAGTACCAACACACGTAACAGGGAAAATTGACATTAGTGGAGACGCCAATTGCCCGGTTTATGTAATAACTCCTCTATGACAAAAGAGAATAAACATTGGGGATATCTTGTCGGATTTTTATGAGCTGTTGGAATAAAGATACCACCTTGAGCCGCCAATACTTGTAAAAAAGTTCTTCCGGCTTAAGTTCTCCCTAATTTACTTGATTGCCCTCCTTTTATTTCTTAGTCAATTTTAAGATTTTTAACTTTAAATTTTCAATAATTGAAACAACTTGGTTAATGTCTTTATGTCCACTTTTTCTATACACAAACAAATTTCAAACTAAAATAACATGTAGGTAGATGGTATTCAGATGTGTAATCCAGGCCGTTTGTAAAACCCGAGTATGAGCTTTTGATGGGGGGAGTTATAATTACCTTCCTACCTGTTCTTGAATTTCAAAAGAAAAGTTGCCAGGTTAATTTAGAAAAAGAAAGTAAGTGATTCGTAGAAAGTGCTTTCTCCACAGAGTTTAAACTCCAGAAAAGTGTGTGAGACAATTTAATGGAAAGCGACGCGGTGTTCAGCACATGAGCTTGTTCAAGTGCCTAGAAAAGCCATTTCTACTTGATAAAGTTACAAAACGGGTCGTGTTTTTAGTTATCGTTCTAATTTCGTTTTAATATTATAATGCGTGACAAATTCCCCTGGCTCTTGTACTGAATAGAGTCTGTAAAGAACATTAGAAATGTCACAAAGAGGGGTTTTTTTTCTAGCTTCTTTTAAATTTAGAACAAACGGATCTGTACATAATGGCTCTTGACTTAATTTTCTGAACATTATCAAATTTCAGTTGGTCTGATTTTGAAATAAAGGGGAATTGAAGTGGGAGGTGTATTATATAGGTCAAACCGTTTAAAAATTATCGCATAAGAAACATAGATATTTGCTTACTATCTAGGTATAATCAAATTAAATACAAAATTGACGAATTAAAACTTTTTGTAATGTATTTTTATAGATCTAAAATACTTCATCTAACATCTTTCCAGAGGGCAACGTGCTCATGATGATCGAGCAATTATTGCCCTAGCTTATAGTCCAGTTAGTGATTAAAAATTGGATTAGTTTTTAGGCCCAGTGGACCTTCGGGACCTCTTTACAACCTTTTGTTTTGTGTGAATTCTACAGTTCATGGGACTGTACCTAACTGAGTATAGTAAATCTCTATAGTATAGTATAGTAAAACTGAGTAAATCTCTAAGCTCCAAAGCATTTGAGTTAATCCAAGTTAGTTCTGGAAAATCGCAGATCCCAGGAGTTCACGTTTTGTTCCGAAAGAAACAATGGTAGGTATTATTGAATTGACTTTTAATTAATTTTGACCAGAAATCCCTGCCATGGAAATATAGTCCCATAAGAAAGTCACAGAACAAACAATGAGAAATGTTCAATTAAAGTTTTCATTTATTTACTCTCCACACAAGTTTGAGTTTACCTACCTACTTCCTAGTTTCTTTCCTTTCATTCTTCTTTTCTTAGTTTTGTTTTTCCAATGTTTCTCAGTTCTTACAACTTTTTTTTTCTTCAGTATTTTTCCTCTCTAAACTTTTTTACTTCTTCCAACATTTCCTTCTTACATTTCTTGTCTTAGTAGGTAGGTATTGTATACAGTTTTATAATCCAGAAACTATTCAATTGAAAAGTGAGACTCATCTTCCCTCTCAAAACATCAAAATATAAATATAGGTAGGTATGTAGCTACGGAGCCAAAACTTTCTACTTAGATGAGAAAGGTGGCAGGTGGTGTATAAATTGTATACTCGTACCTACTTTTGCTGATTATGATAGTTTCATGAACGTGCTTTCAGCTTTTACCCAAAATAATGTCAAACTTCGGTGTCTTGTACAACAACGGAATACAATATCAAGAACAAAAATAACAATAGCACGAGTCAGTGTTTGTGTAACCTGATGTAACAAGGCAGATCTGACCTTATTAAAATTTCTCAGTTATTATACATATAGGTAGGTTTGAATAGAGAGTGGACATTTTCCCCGAAACACGGAAGTGGTGAAAATAGTTCTAAACAAAACAGGTAAGAGGGAGGAGTCAGTGTTTGTGTAACCTGTAACAAGGTAGATCTGACCTTATTCAAATTTCTCAGTTATTATAGGTAGGTTTGAATAGAGAGTGGACATTTTCCCCGAAACACGGAAGTGGTGAAAATTGTTCTAAACAGGTAAGGGAGGAAAGAGTAAAAGAAATTAGAGGGTGGCAGGAAGGGATGTGAGACGTGAACAGAAAGGTGAGGGTGGAGAACAGGAGTTTGAGGTTAAAGGCTTACGACGGCATTTAAAACACTTTCTCCTGGGAAGTCAAGGTTTTGCTGATTATGATAGTTTCATGAACGTGCTTTCAGCTTTTACCCAAAATAATGTCAAACTTCGGTGTCTTGTACAACAACGGAATACAATATCAAGAACAAAAATAACAATAGCACGAGTCAGTGTTTGTGTAACAAGGTAGATCTGACCTTATTAAAATTTCTCAGTTATTATATAGGTAGGTTTGAATAGAGAGTGGACATTTTCCCCGAAACACGGAAGTGGTGAAAATAGTTCTAAACAAAACAGGTAAGAGGGAGGAAAGAGTAGGAAAAGAAACTAGAGGGTGGCAGGAAGGGATGTGAGAGGTGAACAGAAAGGTGAGGGTGGAGAACAGGAGTTTGAGGTTAAAGGCTTACGACGGCATTTAAAACACCTTCTCCTGGGAAGTCAAGGTATAAATTTATTCCCTCCAGGAAGAGAAAGGTTGTTGAAGAGTTTAAGGTTTTTGGTGAAAGTTCTCAACTTACTGACATGTTTATCATAGCTTTTGTTTAACTTGGCGGATCCACACCAATTTTTCACCTTGTGCTGTGTACCTTTTTTTTTATGATTTACCCAAGTGCTTAAATTATTATACGGTAGTGTTACCCAGGATGTCTGTGGGGGGAAAAACAGCATACTCGTGTATATTTACAGGGAAACTTTTTAATATGTGAGGAGTAACTTCATGGTTGTATCAAAAGTGCAAGTAGGTAAACATCATAATAATTAATTATAATATTTACCTACTTGCACTTTTGATACAACCATGAAGTTACTCCTCACATATTAAAAAGTTTCCCTGTAAATATACACGAGTATGCTGTTTTATTGGGTCCTACCTTTGGCATAATGGAGAGGATTCGTTCGCGGTGTTTTAGTGAAGAGTATAAGTTTTGTTAATCTCTGTGGTAAGCTCCTCCGGACAAGATACACAACATGCACCATGACCAACACCGACGTTTCTCCACTTATAAATATGTATCGAATCGATATTGAAAGGGAAGAGTAAATGTATATAACCTTTCCTTTTTCTTTGTCCGAAGGATTTGATAGTTAGTAAGTCGTAGTTCACTGGATTCTTTTATAGGTTCGACAATTTCTCCCCCTATTATTAATTAAAGCAATCGCTCAATTATCCATTCATTTACAGTAATTTAAATTAGCAACTGGACTACTTAAGCACGTGTCCTTCAACTTGACAAAGAACATTAGCGAACATGTATAT
>NW_007378715.1:44291-69728 GCF_000475195.1 Diaphorina citri
GAGGAGAGGAGAGAGAGAGAGAGAGAGAGAGAGAGAAAGAGAGATGATAAACGAGAGTTTGTAATTAGTGGAGATGTCAGAACTCCCAGTTTTTTGACCCGAAAAACTAAATATCTTATCCTGGTTGGCCATGGTTTTTGAAAACATTTTAGTAATTGAGTTCTTGGGAATTCATTCAATCAATGGACCTTTAAGTAAACACAATTTATCTATGTATTTATTCCTTATTTTAATTTACTTTTGATTACGACTAAAAAGTCCTATTAAAGGTAAGTTTACCAACCGAAAAACTAAACATCTTATCCTGGTTAGCCATGGTTTTTGAAAACATTTTAGAAATTGAGTTCTTGGGAATTCATTCAATCAATGGACCTTTAAGTAGGTAAACACAATTTATCTATGTATTTATTCCTTATTTTAATTTACTTTTGATTACGACTAAAAAGTCCTATTAAAGGTAAGTTTACCAATTCCCCTTTTCCTCCTTCCACTCCTCCAACTCTTCCTCTTTTTCTTGTTCGAAATTTTTCGTAAAAAATCTCCTCTTTAAAAGCTTTTTCTTGTCAATATTGTAATGTAAACAATGGAAGGAGGAGGGGCAGAAGGGGGTGGAAAGAATGTAAAAAGAAAGAAGAGATTAGGAGAGAGGAGGGGAGAGAGGAAGGGGTGCCATTACATTTACGTACGTTATTTACACATAAGTACTAATACATACCAATCTACTATGTACGTATATTATGGGGTAGGTTGGGAAAGGCAGTTGGCCCTCCAAATGTTGAGCTTGAAATGGCAAAATATTTGACTTCTAAGCACCAATGTTCACAGGTTCACAGAGGTGCTATCACCTACATGTGAAATTCTTGTATTCCTTCAGTGTAGGTATATATAAAAAAAAAACATGTCTGTGATTTAGGTAGGTACTATTTTAACATACGAGTACAGTACATTATTGTCTGACAACATATTTTATGCTCATTCAAATTTCGACCATAAAAAGGGAACCATGTCCTTGGCAGATAATATTCAATGAAAACTTGGAGAATTCATGTTTTTTTGCTCCCCACACAACGAAATGTTGAAGTCAATTTTGAAACTCAAATCTGCACATGACAGCTCATCAGATAGCAAAGGCATTCTAGTTTTGGGTGTCAGCAAAGAGGGAATTATAATTATTTATGATGTGTAGGTAGAGGTAGTAGGTACCTATGATGTAAATTTCCAAATAAATAATATGTACTGGGGTATGTCAAATTTAAAATTGAATATTGATAGGTATTTTGTAGGTAGGTACTTATGTATGAGAGAGAGAACAGTACATTATTTTTTTATTATTAAATGCTAAATAAAATACACAATATGTACCTATATCATGCGGCTAAAACTGCTTACTTTAAATTATTACCTAGTGCCTATTGGGGAAAATGATGAGTGAAGAAAACTTCGGTGCTCAAAACTCATAAAATCCTCCAAACTAAGCTCAACCTCGACCACTTAGCACCCGCTTTGATTGCCCTAATGGTATATACAAAATCCTAAGAAGAAACTGTTTACTAAAAGCTACTGCAGGCAAAACAAAAATGAAAACAATAAAAACGAGAGTGAAGTAATCTTCGTGGCTATAACAAAAATAGCCCATGAAAAAGGAGGTATAAAAATGATAGCTGGCAAGTAAGCAGGAGCAGTAAAAACACTTTGACTGGGAAGGAGAGAAAACAAGCAGGGCCCGTCCCTCCGGGAATTTTTCAGCCCGTAAAGTATAATTATTACGAGTATTATACGTTACAAAGCAATTATAGAAAACAGTTCAAACTCTACCTGTGACGAATCATCAGGTCAACAATTAAATTTAATGACATTTATTACTACAACCTGCTTAACCCGAAAATTAATTATTATCCTTTTTAACAGCTTGGATAATTTTCTTAGGATCTCTTGAACTGCCTGAATAATTCTGATAGATTTAGGAAGCCTGTTTCTTTTTCCTTTCCAATATAATTAATGAGAAGAAAAGTAAAGCTATGGCTATAGCTATAAATTATATTCACCTCCTTTGCAGCCACAACCAGCTACCCCACCAGCTACCGACACCACCTAGAACAGCTAGGTACCTCGATGGTGTTACTTTAAATTGTTTTGAATAATGTAGAAGTGATTTGTAGCGGCTGGCTTAGGCGAGGTAATACGGTTTCCATCACTAGGTTATGCTGTTATGAACTTATCTTGTGACCTACCATGATCATTCGAAAGGCGAAAAGGTGTATTTTGATACATTTTCAAAGTATAAATAAATGTACCTACCTATAATTTTAAAGATCCATAGAAAGGTTTAATGTTTCATACCCTAAAGAGGATTGGGACACGACCTGAATTCAAACATCATAACAGCAAAGGCCTTCGGAGTTCCAATAAGACAAGGTTAAGGACTCTCCTAATGAGCTTATCAAAGCGCTAATGAGGATATAAATTTTAGTACGCTTTGCTCCAACAGTGATCATATCAGATGAAGGATGGCAGAAAAGCTATTACCCAAGTACTCTGGATAGGGGAGCAGGGAGTAGGGAGCACACAGGAGCAACATTTCCACATTTCATTATAATGCTCCTGAGGGCATCAGAGGTTTCTGAAATTGTTTATTATTACTGTTTTGCTATCCTTCCTTGTTGGTTGAAGTGAAGGGGAATGAGAGGGAGAGAGAAGGGAGGAGAGATAGATAGAAAGAGAGAGAGAGAGAGAGAGAGAGAGAGAGAGAGAGAGAGAGAGAGAGAGAGAGAGAGAGAGAGATGATAAACGAGAGTTTGTAATTAGTGGAGATGTCAGAACTCCCAGTTTTTTGACCCCGGAAAACTAAATATCTTATCCTGGTTGGCCATGGTTTTTGAAAACATTTTCGAAATTGAGTTCTTGGGAATTCATTCAATCAATGGACCTTAGGGTAAACACAATTTATCTAGGTATGTATTTATTCCTTATTTTAATTTACTTTTGATTACGACTAAAAAGTCCTATTAAAGGTAAGTTTACCAATACCACCAACAGTTTATAATTTATTTCAAATTGCTTAGGCACCTGATAAAAAATATGCGTTTATTATACAATGTAAATTGTAAATCAACGTAGGTATGTAGACGCCATATTTCATTATTTCAGTAGCAGCATACGTTGTCAACATAATAAACTGCATTAGCCTTAAATTACACAGCCCCTAACTCGTATGACAATAATTATGTATAATATATTCCCTCTGTGTACAAAATTAAATTCGGATAAAGCATGCAAATGACATTATACATAGAATGTACAAATATGTTTTATCGTATCCGAAACTTTGTGCCCTGTCAATATAAATAACGCCTGCTTACAGGAGATATTTTAAGTAATTTTATTACATATTATACAGGTATACCTGATTATGAGTAAGGTACTCGTACTTCTGCAGAGAGAAGAAAATACAACTGGAGTTAACATAAGATGTAGGGGAGAAATCGATTGTATTTTCATCTAAAAATACCTAGGTACATGGTACAAAATATATTTATCTACACAGAACATGGTTCTACAATAGAGGAAGAAGATTATTGATATCTCGGAAATGGGAAAGAACTTTCTTTATTTCCTTTGATAATCTTTATCATGAGTTTCGTTTTATAAATGCTCAACGAGTCTTCCACTTACATTTACAAGTATTCTTTTATCTTTTAGATTGAACTAACTTTGAAACCCCTTGTTATTATCAGTCAATACAGTCATCAATCCTTGAGCTTTATTTCTCTGTTTTCTTTGACTTCCCTTCTGTTTTAATTTTTCTTTTTTTTTTCTGGTTCCTTGTATTTTTCTTTACATCTCTATTCTTTGTCCGACCTGGTGAAGTAAACATTCCTTGTTCATATTTCTCTCGAGCTTTTTCTTGTGATAATTAGGTATATCCAGTTATCCACTTGGCTCTTTTTCATTTCTAAAACAGCACGGACCGTCCACAGTAATGCGATTTTGTTTGCCATGTGGAAGATTACCACCATAGATTTATGGTCCTATCTGAATTGAAAATATTTTAGCAATCTAAGTAGATACCTACCTAGTTTCTAGCTTTCTCGTATTCTTCTGATGATCCACCAAATACTGAGTCAACCATGTGGGACAGGCTACAACACTTTTATTGCCACGAAATGAGATTTTTCCAAGCCTATCTCACTCTTCTCTGTTTTCTTTGACTTCCCTTCTGTTTTAATTTTCCTTTTTTTCTGGTTCCTGGTATTTTTCTTTACATCTCTATTCTTTGTCCGACCTGGTGAAGTAAACATTCCTTGTTCACATTTCTCTCGAGCTTTTTCTTGTGACAATTAGGTATATCCAGTTATCCACTTGGCTCTTTTTCATTTCTAAAACAGCACGGACCGTCCACAGTAATGCGCTTTTGTTTGCCATGAGGAAGATTACCACCATACCTAGATTTATGGTCCTATCTGAATTGAAAATGTTTTAGCAATCTAAGTAGATACTAGATACCTACCTAGTTTCTAGCTTTCTCGTATTCTTCTGATGACCCACTTATGTTGATCCACCAAATACTGAGTCAACCATGTGGGACAGGCTACAACAGTTTTATTGCCACGAAATGAGATTTTTCCAAGCCTATCTCACTTCCTAGCCTCAATAATTAGTTATACCTATGTACCTAATACCAACATAATTATCCAAGTACAACATGGACGGTATCAACATCAATGGAGTATCGTGCGTCGTGCCAAAAGAGAGGTTCACATTTCTCTCGAGCTTTTTCTTGTGATAATTAGGTATATCCAGTTGTCCACTTGGCTCTTTTTCATTTCTAAAACAGCACGGACCGTCCACAGTAATGCGATTTTGTTTGCCATGTGGAAGAATACGGGCTTGATTACCACCATAGATTTATGATCCTATCTGACTTGAAAATATTTCAGCAATCTAAGTAGATAGGTACCTACCTAGGTTCTAGCTTTCTCGTATTCTTCTGATGACCCACTTATTATGTTGATCCACCAAATACTGAGTCAACCATGTGGGACAGGCTACAACACTTTTATTGCCACGAAATGAGATTTTTCCAAGCCTATCTCACTTCCTAGCCTCAATAATTAGTTATACCTATATGTACCTAATACCAACATAATTATCCAAGTACAACATGGACGGTATCAACATCAATGGAGTATCGTGCGTCGTGCCAAAAGAGAGGGTAGGTACCTAATACCAACATAATTATCCAAGTACAATATGGACGGTATCAACATCAATGGAGTATCGTGCGTCGTGCCAAAAGAGAGGGTCTCTGAGGAGTATAATTCCAGCATTGGATGTTAATATTTTCATATGAATATTTCCATAAAATGATAATCTCCTCAGTCTCTTCCAGGCTCTCTTCACTTCATAACTCCACATTATTAATGCTCTGGCATAAAATAATTTTTCCCTTAATAATCCCCCATTGAAATAATTAGGTCATTATGGGGTATAATAGCCGCCTTCCCATCTCTTCCACCAAGCCGGGGATTTTCCTATTCACCACTGATGTTTTTAATGAAAATTAATGTAAAAATATATTCTATCCGCGCGAAATGCAAACATAAATAACCTATCTACTAAGTAATAAGCACATCCTACATGGCATTCGGATTCTAGAGAGCATGCTGTTTTATGAGTAGGTAGCATACATGTAGAAAACTGGTACTTCTGATATTATTTATAGTATTGAAATACAAAATTAGAATTTATTAGAGAAAGAGAAAAAAGTAGAGAGGGAGTAAGATATAGAGAAAGGTAGGTAGGTGTAGGGACTAGGAGAGGGAGAGAGAAAAAGGGAAACAAAAGAAAAATAAATAAATAAATAGTGGAGACTTGAAATGCAAACATAAATAACCTATCTACTAAGTAATAAGCACATCCCACATGGCATTCGGATTCTAGAGAGCATGCTAGCTGTTTTGTGAGTAGCATACATGTAGAAAACTGGTACTTCTGATATTATTTATAGTATTGAAATACAAAATTAGAATTTATTAGAGACAGAGGAAAAAAGTAGAGAGGGAGTAAGAGATAGAGAAAGGTAGGTAGGTGTAGGGACTAGGAGAGGGAGAGAGAAAAAGGGAAACAAAAGAAAAATAAATAAATAAATAGTGGAGACGCCAAGTCACGCTCATTCGTTCTAAAGCCGTCTTGGTAATCAGAAGGTTGTGGGTTTGAATCCTAGTAAAGGATATCAAGGATGAGGTCCTATTTATTTTGAGCTGTATAAATAAAAATGGTATTATTATTTCACCTCGAATAAATAAATAAATATCTAAATAAAATGAAAATAATAATAGGTATTTCAATAATAACTTCAATGACACTCTGGCACTTCTACCCATGGCTATGTCACGCTATGTGTATACTTTCATATTCGTTGAGTGGTCAAAGTTATCCCCTTTTATCCACCTATTGTTCCCCTGGTCCCCCCCTACCCTTCTTCTGGTCACCCCCCCCCCCGTATCAAAAGTGCAAGTAGGTAACTATTATAATTAATTATTATGATGACGACATACGTTACAAAGCGATTACAGAAAACAGTTCAAACTCTACCTGTGACGAATCATCAGGTCAACTATTAAATTTAATGACATTTATTACTACAACCTGCTTAACCCGAAAATTAATTATTATCCTCTTTAACAGCTTGGACAATTTTCTTAGGATCACTTGAACTGCCTGAATAAGTCTGATAGATTTAGGAAGCCTGTTTCTTTTTCCTTTCCAATATAATTAATGAGAAGAAAAGTATAGCTAAAGCTATAGCTATAAATTATGTGACGATTCATCAGGTCAACAATTAAATTTAATGACATTTATTACTATAACCTGCTTAACCCGAAAATTAATTATTATCCTCTTTAACAGCTTGGATAATTTTCTTAGGATCACTTGAACTGCCTGAATGATTCTGATAGATTTAGGAAGCCTGTTTCTTTTTCCTTTCCAATATAATTAATGAGAAGAAAAGTATAGCTAAAGCTATAGCTATAAATTATATTTACCTCCTTTGCATTCACAACCAGCTACCCCACCAGCTACCAATACTACCTAGAACAGCTACCTCGATGGTGTTACTCTAAATTGTTTTGAATAATGTAGAAGTGATTTGTAGCGGCTTGCTTAGGCGAGGTAACACGGTTTCCATCACTAGGTTATGCTGTTATGAACTTATCTTGTGACCTACCATGATCATTCGAAAGGCGAAAAGGTGTATTTCGATAATTTCAAAAGTATAAATGAATGGGCCTCTAATTTTATTAAATATCCTTAGAAAGCCTTCATACCCTAAAAAGGATTGGTACTTTGGGACACGACTTAAATTTAAACATAATGATAGCAACGGCCTTCGGAGTTCCAATGAGACAAAGTTAAGGACTCTCTTAATGAGGTTATTAGACTGTAATTAGAGTATTTTAATGAGGAAATTTTAGTACCCTTTGCTCCGGCAGCGATCATGTCAGATGAAGGATGGCAGAAAAGCTATTACCCAAGTACTCTGGATAGGGGAGCAGGGAGTAGGGAGCACACAGGAGCAACACAAAAGGCGAAACCTATAATTTTAAAGATCCATAGAAAGGCTTAATGTTTTATACCCTAAAGCGGATTGGGACACGACCTGAATTCAAACATCATAACAGCAAAGGCCTTCGGAGTTCCAATAAGACAAGGTTAAGGACTCTCCTGATGAGCTTATCAAAGCGCTAATGAGGATATAAATTTTAGTACGCTTTGCTCCAACAGTGATCATGTCAGATGAAGGATGGCAGAAAAGCTATTACCCAAGTACTCTGGATAGGGGAGCAGGGAGTAGGGAGCACACAGGAGCAACAACTACAATCTAAATTGTAAATCATTGTAGGTATGTAGACGCTATATTTCATTATTTCAGTAGCAGCATACGTTGTCAACATAATAAACTGCATTAGACTTAAATTACACAGCCCCTAACTCGTATGACAATAATTATGTATAATATATTCCCTCTGTGTACAAAATTAAATTCGGATAAAGCATGCAAATGACATTATACATAGAATGTACAAATATGTTTTATCGTATCCGAAACTTTGTGCCCTGTCAATATAAATAACGCCTGCTTACAGGAGATATAAGTAATTTTATTACATATTATACAGGTATACATGATTATGAGTAAGGTACTCGTACTTCTGCAGCGAGAAGAAAATACAACTGGAGTTAACACAAGATGTAGGGGAGAAATCGATTGTATTTTCATATAAAAATAGGTACAAAATATATTTATCTATACACTGTAGTCAATAGAGGAAGAAGAATATTGATATCTCGGAAATGGGAAAGAACTTTATTTCCTTTGATAATCTTTATCATGAGTTTCGTTTTATAAATGCTCAACGAGTCTTCCACTTACATTTACAAGTATTCTTTTATCTTTTAGATTGAACTAACTTTGAAACCCCTTGTTATTATCAGTCAATACAGTCATCAATCCTTGAGCTTTATTTCTCTGTTTTCTTTGACTTCCCTTCTGTTTTAATTTTTCTTTTTTTTTTCTGGTTCCTTGTATTTTAGGTACCTATGATTTAAATTTCCAAATATGTACTGGGGTATGTCAAATTTCAAATTGAATATGGGTAGGTATTTTGTAGGTATACTTATGTATGAGAGAGAGAACAGACAGAACAGTACATTATTTTATTATGAAATGCTAAATAAAATACACAATATGTACCTATATCATACGGCTAAAACTGCTTACTTTAAATTATTACCTAGTGCCTATTTGGGGAAAATGATGAGTGAAGAAAACTTCGGTGCTCAAAACTCATAAAATCCTCCAAACCAAGCTCAACCTCGACCACTTAGCACCCGCTTTGATTGCCCTAATGGTACCTACAAAATCCTAAGAAGAAACTGTTTACTAAAAGCTACTGCAGGCAAAACAAAAATGAAAACAATAAAAATGAGAGTGAAGTAATCTTCGTGGCTATAACAAAAATAGCCCATGAAAAGGGAGGTATAAAAATGATAGCTGGCAAGTAAGCAGGAGCAGTAAAAACACTTTGACTGGGAAGGAGATAAAACAAGCAGGGCCCGTCCCTCCGGGAATTTTTTAGCCCTTAGTATTCGATCGTGGTTAAAGAAAACCAGTACCTATGTACCTACCTAATTTGTTTATTATTCAGTTTATTATTATTATTGATTTTACTTTCATGTAATGATTTAAAATCAAGACTAGAGCCCGTTCTCCCTTTATTCCTCTTAATGTTTCCTAATAACTACCAATATAATGTCTAAGTCACCCATACATTTATTAGCCTTGCTCGGTGTAGCTTAACATACGTGACGTTAAAACCGGTCTTAAATTAACGACGGAAGTGTTATCTAAAACTTTCTCGCTTTGAGTTCATAGGTCGTCGCGGCAAATTTCAAGATCAGAGCTCATTTGTGTGAGAAAATGTGTCACTGAAGTTAAGCCATGTTGCGTGTGGTTTCTAGAAGGGTGACCGTCTGGGAAAACACGTGGTGCTGGCTATCCTCGGCCCCACTCAGCTAGATGAGGGTAACGTGTGTTGCTGGTTAAAATCCCATCGAAATCGCTTAACAGAAAATTATTCTGATAAGATAATTTTTTACTGTCTTCAAAATATTCAAAAAAAATGTTCATCTTTTTACTGTTATTGTAAAATAACATTTTATTTATTCTATTGTATTGTTTTCTGGTTCCAGATATGGGCTGGCAGCTGTCAGCAACTTTCTTCATCATAAGCGCAGTTCTTATGATATCTGTGTGCGACTCAAGTCTTTATGGTTTTTTTGGACAAAATTTGCACCACCATTTTCGTGTTCCTGGTATAAAGACCTTTAATTTGATATATAGGTCGACCAGGTTTGGATAAGTCCTTCCAAGGGGACAGACAGACCGACCGACAGACTGACGACACCGAAGCGAATTTGTCCGTCCACTATAACTTTTATATTACTATCGTAATAATAAAGGAAGGACGGGCTAATAAAGGAAGGACGGGCTAAAAATGGAAGTAAGTAGTTTAAGTTTCCTCCCCGAAACTGAAAATCTAATAAAGTTTTGACTCAAGTAGAAAAATAAAGTGGAAGGAAGAGATTCATTCCCTTATTTCTTTCTTTTGCTTCGAAATTTAGACGGAAAATAATGAGAGAGAATCAGAAGAAGAAGGAGGAGGAGGAAGTAGAAGAAAAGGAAACCCTTGGGAAAGAGAAAGTGATGTCTCACGAGAGGAGAACGAGAAAACGATGGAGAGAGAGAAAGAGAGAGAGGGAGAGAGAGAGAGAGGGAGAGAGAGAGAGAGATTTCTCCCATTTTAATCTAATTGAATAAAGCCCTAATATCTTACGAGCATGTTGGTCCTATTGTTAAGAAATAATGCTTCGGCTGAAGGGGAGAGGGAGGGGAGGGAAGGAGATGTATTTTGGAGAGGATAAAGAAGGATTGGGGAGGAGTTGTGAACTTTGGATGAAAGGAGATGATATTCTGTATTCCCCTCCACACTTCCACTTGAGATAATCGAACGAGAATTCTGAGTACCTACTCAACGTAAGAGTATTCATACGAGTCAGTTCTAACGTATTCTACCTACCTACATAGGTAATATGAATCCATTTCGTACTCGTATACCAATGAGTAAAATAGGTACCTACCTATACATATTCAGACCATACGAGTAGGTATCTCTGTAAATAGAGACAGGAGAAACCTAAATCTAATCTGCCATCCAGCTCATTTTCGATGCTAGGTATAACTTAGAGCGGTGTTTACGAAATCAGAATTGGAATCAATCTAGGATTGAGCTTTCCTATGGTTCAATTCAGAATTTAAGCCAACTCCGACTTCGCAAAACGCGGTCTTATCCTTTCCTGAAATATCTCATTGGTGGAGATGCCAGAACACTTTACAAGAATTACCTACTCAGGTTGTCATTTGTTTCAGTGGAGGTAGGGCACAGTGAATTCTTCTCGGTACCTACTTTCAATTTTCCAAAGAGGACGTTCAACTTCATCTTTCTTTCCCTGTCGTTAAAGACAAATTTCTCACCTTAATAACTTCATTAAAAGAAAATTAGAAAAGTCTTCTTGGGGGGAAGTTTACAGAGGGAGACTGGGAATTACGGAATTAAAGTGTAATGAGGAATAATTAAAAACGTGATGCTAAAGTAGACACGTTTTGTTATAAATAAATAGGTGTCACCTCATAATTCACTTTATTTGATGTATTGATAGTATTTTGCTAAATTAATTGCAATTTGCAATGGCATTCTCTGAAATATCGATGTATACGAGTAAAATATTGAGCGCTGCAAAATTCCCTCTTGATTTATTGAAAATTAAAGCATTTTTTTTTTTTTTTTTGAGAAATTTGGTCAAAACTTCAAAGGTATATTTTTTCTCCGAATGCTGGAAAAAAATCCCCCAAAAACCAGTTTTTTTTGTTGCTTTTTGGCTTTTTGGTTCTCTGGACAAAATTTGCACCACCATTTTCGTGTTCCTGGTAAAAAGACCTTTGATTTGATATAAAGGTCGACCAGGTTTGGATAAGTCCTTCTATGGGAACAGACAGGCAGACACCAAAGCGAATACAATAGTCCGTCCACTATACCTTTTATATTACTATCGTAATAATAAAGGAAGGACGGGCTACTAAAGGAAGGACGGGCTAAAAATGGAAGTAAGTAGTTTAAGTTTCCTCCCCGAAACAGAAAATCTAATAAAGTTTTGACTCAAGTAGAAAAATAAAGTGGAAGGAAGAGATTCATTCCCTTATTTTCTTCTTTTGCTTCGAAATTTAGACGGAAAATAATGAGAGAGAATCAGAAGAAGAAGGAGGAGGAGGAGGAGGATGAAGAAGAAAAGGAAACCCTTGGGAAAGAGAAAGTGATGTCTCACGAGAGGAGAACGAGAAAACGATGGAGAGAGAGAGATTTCTCCCATTTTAATCTAATTGAATAAAGCCCTAATATCTTACGAACATGTTGGTCCTATTGTTAAGAAATAATGCTTCGGCTGAAGGGGAGAGAGAGGGGAGGGGGGGAGATGTATTTTGGAGAGGATAAAGAAGGATTGGGGAGGAGTTGTGAACTTTGGATGGAAGGAGATGATATTCTGTATTCCCCTCCACACTTCCACTTGAGATAATCGAACGAGAATTCTGAGTACCTACTCAACGTAAGAGTATACCTATTCATACGAGTCAGTTCTAACGTATTCTACCTACATATACATGAGTAATATGAATCCATAGTAGGTAGTATTCGTATACCAATGAGTAAAATAGGTACCTATAGATATTCAGACCATACGAGTAGGTATCTCTGTAAATAGAGACAGGAGAAACCTAAATCTAATCTTCCATCCAGCTCAATTTCGATGCTAGGTATAACTTAGAGCGGTGTTTACGAAATCAGAATTGAAATCAATCTAGGATTAAGCTTTCCTATGGTTCAATTCAGAATTTAAGCCAACTCCGACTTCGCAAAACGCGGTCTTATCCTTTCCTGAAATATCTCATTGGTGGAGATGCCAGAACACTTTACAAGAATTACCTACTCAGGTTGTCATTTGTTTCAGTGGAGGTAGGGCACAGTGAATTCTTCTCTGTAGGTACTTTCAATTTTCCAAAGAGGACGTTCAACTTCATCTTTCTTTCCCTGTCGTTAAAGACAAGACAAATTTCTTACCTTAATAACTTCATTAAAAGAAAATTAGAAAAGTCTTCTTGGGGGAAAGTTTACAGAGGGAGACTGGGAATTACGGAATTAAAGTGTAATGAGGAATAATTAAAAACGTGATGCAAAAGTAGACACGTTTTGTTATAAATAAGTAGGTGTCACCTCATAATTCACTTTATTTGATGTATTGATGGTATTTTGCTGAATTAATTGCAATTTGCAATGGCATTCTCTGAAATATCGATGTATCCGAGTAAAATATTGAGCGCTGCAAAATTCCCTCTTGATTTATTGAAAATTAAAGCATTTTTTTGAGAAATTTGGTCAAAACTTCAAAGGTATATTTTTTCTCCGAATGCTATGATATCTGAGTTCTCACTTTCCAGTACCATCTGTCAACATTGGGCGAGAAAGAAATGGAAATTTTCATAAAAAGTTATAATCATTTACATAATTCCCAGCTTTGTTGTATCCAGAAGTTAGAGAAAAAAAATAAATAAACAAAAAACTAGGCAGAGATAATGGTAGGCAGGAAAAAAAGGAAGGTAAGAAATGTAAATATTTAAACGAGACACAAATTTATGTTTATAAAGAAAAATAGAGAAAAAATCTTGCGAAGAAATAATACCTATAGGTGAGAAGAAAGAGAGAGAGAGAGAAAGAAAGAGAAAGAGAGAGGGAGGAGGAGGTAAATAAGAAGTGGAAAATGAGGGGTAGAAGAGCAAAAGAAAGAGAGGACTTTGCAAAAAAAAAAAAAAATCTCACTTCAGTATCTACTTTACATCTTCTCTTTGTCATAGCGTCTGCCTTGGGGCCCTATTTTGCCCTACTGCCCTATTTTGAAATAACATGGGGATTGCCCAAAGGTGCTATTATGATGGGGAAAAAAGCCATTATCTGGAGAACATAAAAGAATGATACCTAATTAAACCTGCATAATTGATCAAATATTTTTAGAAAATTAAAGAACATGATTATTAAACGCGTTGTTCATAGGTATCTTTCTTTACATTTTCTCTCCTTCAACCTCCGCTCGTTTGGGAGCCAGATTTCTTTTCAAGTTTGTTTTTCCCTCCTAGCAGAGTAGTACCTACATATTTCAAGAATTGCCCTCTAGTCATGACATTTTCTTGGCGGGGTTTCTTTGTTCGTCAAATCTGGGGACAAGGGGTCAAAATTTCTCAAGCATCCTTGTACTTTGTCATTATATATTTTTCTTCCTCTTCGTATCTGAGCGACATGAAAAGATCATTAAAAAAAAAAAATCCATTATTTCGTCGTTCTTTTCAGAGTTTTCTATTTACTCACCTAGATTAATTTTTCATCCAGTCCAGACTAGGAGAGAAATAAACAAAGAATAATAAAATATAATGCAGTAGGTACCTAGGTTCTAGATTTTCTAACAAAATATAGATAATAAATACCCGTGTAGGTATTTAGGTTATTTAGCTTTTTTTATTATTAATTATTTATTTAACAGTTATAGATATTATGTAGTTATCTCAATATTATTTTTTAACATCCAATTTTCGGTTTTAATTTTGGGACCAGAGGGGTCCATTCTTCATTTATAATTGGAAAGTTTTGTTTATTATTACTTTTTTATGTTGAGTTTTTCCCCCTCTTTTTTTCATTTTTTAATTAGAATTTTGATTTAAGGAGGTATTTTTTTATGTCTCGTAATTTTCTCCTTAGAAAAACTCCTTGTTACTCCGATACTGCTATATATAGGTCGACCAGGTTTGGATAAGTCCTTCTATGGGAACAGAGAGACAGACACCGAAGCGAATACTATACCTTTTATTATTACTATCGTAATAATAAAGGAAGGACGGGCTAAAAACGAAGGAAGACAGGAAAGGTTTGATTTTGAATGGAATGGAATGGAGGAAAATGAAGAGAAGGAAGGTGTGAATAATATATGAGGGATAAAACGATAAAGAAGCTCTTGGCAAACAAAGAAAAATCTATTGTGCCACGTTTCTCTGGTCGATAGAAATTTATTCGGATAATTTCCTCCTTCTGCACAAAACCAAAACCTTCTCCCTTGGATTACACATTTTGAAAAGCCTCCGATACTTGAGTTAATCGTAAAAATCTTTCCGTCTTTTGCTGAGTTTAGATTTGGCTTGTTAACTGTGTCTAATCAAGCGTGGTGGTCGTTGCGCAAACGTCAGGATATAATGATCCTGAAGATTTTCTGCTGTCATCTTTTCTGCTGTCATCTAAAGCTACCTAAATTGTTATTATTGAACATTTTACTAACTGGCTAATAGCTAAAAAAAAAGAAAAAAAAAAAAAAAACACTTGAAGTTCTTCATTTTTCAATCGATTTTATAAATTACGCCAGGCAAAGGACAGAGTAGGTAGGTATCTCGAATAGGTGAGTTCTATTTAGGAGCATCAGTTCATTACCTATTCATTTTTACTATGAGTGATATTGAAATACGAGTAAAATTATCGATTATACATAGAGGAAGAAAGAAAAAAAAAAAAATGTTAATAAGGAAGGCAATGTTTTGCATAAATTTCCGGGAGGGATGCTTTGTTTTGTCATCCGTGGCAAATACACCACATTGCATAACTGCATAGTTTCAGGGCTTGCATAAAATTCCTTCATAATGAAGTCTCTGTTTTTCCACTCTTTTCCATGCATCCCACATTATGAACAAACTCATACAAGTCTGATCTCAATGTTCCAAGAACTGTACGATATAAAATGTTCTGGCACCGGGAAAATCACATTTTTTGTCCTGATAGGTACCTATCCAAGGTAACTAGTCCGATACTTGAGTTAATCGTGAAAATCTTTCCGTTTATTGTTGAGTTTAGATTTAGCTTGTTAACTGTGCCTAATCAAGCGTGGTGGTCGTTGCGCAAGCGTCAGGATATAATGATCCTGAAGATTTTCTATCTGCTGTCACCTTTAGCTAAAGCTACCTAAATTGTTATTATTGAACATTTTACTAACTGGCTAATAGCTATAAAAGAAAAACACACTTGAAGTTCTTCATTTTTCAACCGATTTTATAAATTACGCCAGGCAAAGGACAGAGTAGGTATGTATGTATCTTGAATAGGTGAGTTCTATTTAGGTGCATCAGTTCATTACCTATTCATCTTTAGTATGAGTAGTATTGAAATACGAGTAAAATTATCGATTATACCTACATAGAGGAAGGAAAAAAAAATGTTAATAAGGAAGGCAATGTTTTGCATAAAATTTCCGGGAGGGATGCTTTGTTTTGTCATCCGTGGCAAATACACCACATTGCATAACTGCATAGTTTCAGGGCTTGCATAAAATTCCTTCATAATGAAGTCTCTGTTTACTCTTTTCCATGCATCCCACATTAGAACAAACTCATACAAGTCTGATCTCAATGTTCCAAGAACTGTACGATGTAAAATGTTCTGGCACCGGGAAAATCACATTTTTTGTCCTGATAAGTACCTATCCAAGGTAACTATGGACAGTGAAAAATGCCACCCATCTGCAGGTTTATTAGATGTTTGTTAAATACCTTTTACATCGGTTGATAGTTAGGTATAAAGTAGGTATTTATATTTTAACCTACAAAATTTCATCACTTTCCTTCCCTGCTCCATTAAAAGTGTGTTATCTGGTGTTGATTAACTCTACTCGTGTAGTCCCAGAAAATAAACGGGCAAAACGGTAGGTAGGTATCACAAAATTTTCAATGCAAAATAAAGTATCAGATTTCAAAATAAATTAAATTTTCATCCAGGTGATTTTACCCGGGGATGTTTTTGAAAGCTAAAATCTGTGAATATTCTAATCAATGTGATTTTTCACGCCGAATCGAATGGTGCTACTTTTAGTACTGTCTGACTTACGGTTACTATGGACACTGAAAAATGCCACTTATCTGCAGGTTTATTAGATGTTTGTTAAATACCTTTTACATCGGTTGCTAGTTAGGTATAAAGCCGGTAATTATATTTTAACCTACAAAATTTCATCACTTTCCTTCCCTGCTCCATTAAAAGTGTGCTATCTGGTGTTGATTAACAAACTCTACTCGTGTAGTCCCAGAAAATAAACGGGCAAAAAGTAGGTAGGTATCACAAAATCTTCAATGCAAAATAAAGTATCAGATTTCAAAATAAATTAAATTTTCATCCAGGTGATTTTACCCGGGGATGTTTTTGAAAGCTAAAATTTGCTTTTCCCCTTTCCAAAAGGTCAATGCCATTGACATTTGATATTCTTTGACGTATTGAAATTTTCAAGATTGGGTAGCCTTTTTTTATTTAAATTTTTATATCGCTCTAAAGCTCAAATTTGTTTAGTATGGGTACCTACTTCTTTTATCTACCTGTGGAGCAAGGAATGTGACTGGGCCAGTAGCACGGCCCAGATGGTCATCCATATCTTTATTAACCACGCGAAACGTCGCTTAACGTCAGTGCTCCAGAGTAAAAGGGCAGTGATGAAACAAATTTATTTATTCGAGCAGTCTTCTTTTGTGATTTATTCTTGTCAAATGTTTACGCTTATCTCTCCTAACAAATGTTCTGTAGGGTGCCTGGTTGTACCTTGGCCCCCAAAATCACTTTTTGATTTTTTTAATTTTTTCTATTAATGTTATTGGCATAATTTTAAACCTAGCCTTTTTTTATTTAAATTTTTACATCGCTCTAAAGCTCAAATTTGTTTAGTATAGGTACCTACTTCTTTTATCTACCTGTGGAGCAAAAGGAATGTGACCATCTGGGCCAGTAGCACGGCCCAGATGGTCATCCATCTCTTTATGAACCACGCGAAATGTCGCTTAACATCAGTGCTCCAAAGGGCAGTGATGAAACAAATTTATTTATTCGTGTAGTCTTCTTTTGTGATTTATTCTTGTCAAACGTTTACGCTTATCTCTCCTAACAAATGTTCTGTACTCTATAAAATAAAATAATATTGTAGAAATAGAAACACATCATACATAGGTCCTACGTAAACATCAATCTACTCAAAGTCCTCATTCTGTCCAAAGTCCAAACAAAGTCACAAGAGTTCGAAAACATGGACCCGACTAGCTTCTTGGGAATTCCATTTAAGCAACGAGGAAAAAAAAAATGCATTCCCTTCTTCGTCACGATTTTGGACGGAATGACTTTCTGTCGCTATTTTGTGAAATAAAAGCTGAAACGGTTGAAGAATTGCGCAGAAAAGTCCAGGGGACCAAGGTACAACGGGGGCCAAGGTACGACTAGACACCCTACTCTATAAAATAAGATAATATTGTAGAAATAGAAACACACATACATAGGTCCTACGTAAACATCAATCTACTCAAAGTCCTCATTCTGTCCAAAGTCCAAACAAAGTCAAAAGAGTTCGAAAACATGGACCCGACTAGCTTCTTGGGAATTCCATTTAAGCAACGAGGAAAAAAATTGCATTCCCTTCTTCGTCACAATTTTGGACGGAATGACTTTCTGTCGCTATTTTGTGAAATAAAAGCTGAAACGGTTGAAGAATTGCGAGGGGAAGGTAAAAGAAAATTTCATAGTCTACTGGATAATTAGATTACTGATGATTTTCAAAATTTTCTACCCAGGAGGAGACATCATTTCGTGCATACTTGTTTAAAAAATCATCCCAACCGAAAACTAGGTAGATGCAAAATAAGGAATGCAAATCTGCAAGCACAATGAATGCATGTCCCCAGTGGATCACTGAAGTTAAGCCATGTTGCGTGTGGTTTCTAGAAGGGTGACCGTCTGGGAAAACACGTGTTGCTGGCTATCCTCGGCCCCACTCAGATAGATGAGGGCAACGTGTGTTGCTGGTACCTTGGACCCTAGATGTTTTGTACGGTGGACTCTAGGGGTGGGGTTTGTAATAAACCACCGTCATTTGAGCTTTTATAACCACTATTGAACTTTTGCTACATCTTACCTTTAGTTTTACTTTCCTTATCCTATATAAAATAAGGAAAGTATTGTAATCGCCAAAAAATTCGACCTTCGAACCCGCGGCCCAGCGCTTACAAGGCAGACGCGCTACCAACTAAGCTAACTAGGCTGGCAATCTCAACTTTATGGGGGCCAAGGTACAACGTTTTGAATGAGGAAATTCTGGTACGAAAGTATACCAGGGGGCCAAGGTACGACGTGTTGAATTTGGGGGCCAAGGTACAAAGGGTTCATTGAGGCCAAGGTACAAAGGGGTGACTTTTTCCGGACTTCTGGAAAATTCTACTATAAAAAATTGGGCAATCAAATTGCAATACCAAGAAAACCAAACCTTACAAAATTTACTACCGATTGGTAGCGGTTTCAGTTAGATAAAGTAATAATAACTTACCTTCCAATCAAAACAAAAAATTTTAAAAAATGTTCGAAACACAGACCAAAACACGACTTTCCTAATTAACTTCTCAACAACAACTGATTTGTTTACAAATCAAATTGCTATGAGCTCGTAGTGAAATTACGCATCAGATACATATTTTTCGGACCCAATAGGTGGCGCCAGTTACCAGAAAAGTCCAGGGGACCAAGGTACAACGGGGGCCAAGGTACGACTAGACACCCTAACTATTTGAAGGATTCCATTTCACCCTCATTTCCTTCGGAGTTTATCTACTCCACGTCCATGACAATTGACAAACAAGTGCTGTAGTTAACAAGCTGGGCCCGTCCCTCCGGGAATTTTTTAGCCCGTAGTTTATTCGATCGTGGTTAAGGAAAATCAGTAGGGTGTCTAGTCGTACCTTGGCCCCCGTTGTACCTTGGTCCCCTGGACTTTTCTGGTAACTGGCGCCACCTATCGGGTCCGAAAAATATGTATCTGATGCGTAATTTCACAACGAGCTCATAGCAATTTGATTTGTAAACAAATCAGTTGTCGTTGAGAAATTAATTAGGAAAGTCGTTTTTTGGTCTGTGTTTCGAACATTTTTTTAAAAAAATTGTTTTGATTGGAAGGTAAGTTATTATTACTTTATCTAACTGAAACCGCTACCAATCGGTAGCAAATTTTGTAAGGTTTGGTGCATTCCCTTCTTCGTCACGATTTTGGACGGAATGACTTTCTGTCGCTATTTTGTGAAATAAAAGCTGAAACGGTTGAAGAATTGCGAGGGGAAGGTAAAAGAAAATTTCATAGTCTACTGGATAATTAGATTACTGATGATTTTCAAAATTTTCTACCCAGGAGGAGACATCATTTCGTGCATACTTGTTTAAAAAATCATCCCAACCGAAAACTAGGTAGATGCAAAATAAGGAATGCAAATCTGCAAGCACAATGAATGCATGTCCCCAGTGGATCACTGAAGTTAAGCCATGTTGCGTGTGGTTTCTAGAAGGGTGACCGTCTGGGAAAACACGTGTTGCTGGCTATCCTCGGCCCCACTCAGATAGATGAGGGCAACGTGTGTTGCTGGTTAAAATCCCATCGAAATCGCTTAACAGAAAAGTCTGATAAGATAATTTTTTACTGTCTTCAAAATCTTCAAAAAAATTTAATGTCCATCTTTTTACTGTTATTGTAAAATAACATTTTATTTATTCTATTGTACTGTTTTCTGGTTCCAGATATGGGCTGGCAGCTGTCAGCAACTTTCTTCATCATAAGCGCAGTTCTTATGATATCTGTGTGCGACTCAAAGGTAAGGTTATTCTTATCTATTTTTGTCATGTTGTAAATACACACTTACGCCAAGTTTAACCAACGCTAAGTAAAGGAAACATAATTAATTATATAGTAAGAACAAGAGATTTGGGTAGTTTCGAAACTGAGATGAGAGAGTTATAAAATAAAGAGGTAGATTGTAAAATCCAGCTATTGTGTATTTTTTATCGTACAGCAAATTTCTTTTACAACGTATAATACGTAGGTAGGTTTAGTTACAACGTCATGTTATAAAATAGCTTTTGTCAAAAGGAAAATAAGCATTGTTGTTGAAATCTTCTCGCTCAAGCCCGGATTTATTGACTCAGGAGATCTTCCTGAGATTAAAGTTTGTGAGTATAAACATGAGCCTGAATTGAAGAAGGGGACGAAAATAATTTGGAAAGGAGAGAAAAAGAAGTAAGTAAATAAAATTGGAATGGAAATAACAAGCTGGGTCCGTCCCTCCGGGAATTTTTAGCCCGTAGTCTATGCGATCTTGATTAGAGAAAATCAGTACCTATGTATGTACCTACCTAATTTGTTTAATATTCAGTTTATTATTATTGATTTGATTTTTTGATTCTACTTTCATGTAATGATTTAAAATCAAGACTAGAGCCCGTTCTCCCTTTATTCCTTTTAATGTTTCCTAATAACTACCAATATAATGTTTAAGTCACCCATCCATTTATTGGCCTTGCTCGGCGTAGCTTCACATAGATAACGGTAAAACCGGTCTTAAATTATCGACTGAAGTGTTATCTAAACAATATCGAGTATGTTTTTTTTTTTCAGGGCATCATTATTTGATTTTTCTTAAAATAACAACAGTTCAGTTAAAAACAACCCGCACCATCTTCGCATCCCAAACCTCTTGCCCTCTTCCTTGTACCTGGCTCATTTGTGTGAGAAAATGTGAAAAAAAAAATCCCCCAAAAACCAGTTTTTTGACTTTATGGTTCTCTGGACAAAATTTGCACCACCATTTTCGTGATCCTGGTAAAAAGAGCTATATAAAGGTCGACCAGGTTTGGATAAGTCCTTCTATGGGAACAGACAGACAGACACCGAAGCGAATACTATACCTTATATTATTACTATCGTAATAATAAAGGAAGGACGGACTAAAAACGAAGGAAGACAGGAAAGGTTTGATTTTGAATGGAATGGAGGAAAATGAAGAGAAGGAAGGTGTGAATAATATATGAGGGATAAAACGATAAAGAATAAAGAAGCTCTTGGCAACACAAAGAAAAATCTATTGTGCCTCGTTTCTCTCTGGTCGATAGAAATTTATTCGGATAATTTCCTCCTTCTGCACAAAACCAAAACCTTCTCCCTTGGATTACACATTTTGAAAAGCTTATAGAGCTGGAAGAGTGCTGGATTAAATTGTATGAAGCAAAACAAACATACAATTTAATTCCTAATCCTCCTCTTCTCTACGGAACAGACAATAAATCAGTTTATTCCGAGATGTACTCCTACCTATTAGACTTTATAATATGTATTGGCAAAGACTTCATCTTCTGAACACTTGTATCTTTATCTGGATATTGTGAATGTACATGGGAATGAATCGAGTGATGTACCTAATGCAAAAGAGTTGGTGCACATAAGGTTTACGAGCTGCTTTTATTTGAATTGGAAACATAAAATAAATACTACCTACATATTAAGCAAGTACCTGCTACCTAATATACGTTTTAGTGTTTATTTCGGTGTGTGATTTAGACATCAGAGGATTACGTTGAGAAATAACAACTTAAGGTTGGTGGTGCACATAAGGTTCGTAAACTGCTTTTATTTGAATTGGAAACATTAATACTACCTACATATTAAGCAAGTACCTGCTACCTAATATATACGTTTTAGTGTTTATTTCGGTGTGTGATTTAGACATCAGAGGATTACGTTGAGAAATAACAACTTAACGAAGCACCTGAAGCCGCTATAATCCTTCTGATTTCTTCAGAGGGAAAATGGCTGTACTTATTACGACAACGGTTTCCATTAAGTCCTCATGAGAATCTCTAAAGTTTACCATCAATGTAAAACAACCTACTGTTCTTCTAGTCATACAATCTTCAACCTACTAGTACCCAGCCTTCTGAAGTCGAGGCAAAATGATTGTCAAATGAATACTACCTACAACCTACATATTAAGTAAGTACCTGCTACCTAATATACGTTTTAGTGTTTATTTCGGTGTGTGATTTAGACATCAGAGGATTACGTTGAGAAATAACCACTTAACGAAGCACCTGAAGCCGCTATAATCCTTCTGATTTCTTCAGAGGGAAAATGGCTGTATTACGACAACGGTTTCCATTAAGTCCTCATGAGAATCTCTAAAGTTTACCATCAATGTAAAACAAAGCTAGTTTCTACTTTCCTAATACACAATTTATCTACAGACCTACCTATTTACCTACTCTTATGAGCTCATTTGAGTACAAGTACCTATTGTATTGTCTCTAGAAATCTCTTTATTTCAAAGCATGCTTATCAGAGTTATCAGAGATAGTACTATAAAATATACGTTATAAAAATCTTCTTCGTGATTTTCTAGGTAGGTATGATGCTTTATGTTCCCTAACCTACATGTATTGTAATAAGAGCATACAATGAAGAAACATAATAAGAAATTTCCCAGAGTATATACCTACACTCTACTGAGGAAAGTAATCTCACGGCTGAGAAACTTTCTGCGAATTCTCTAAGCTTTACACCTTTCTTTCTCCCCCGCCACCTTGTCTTGTGATTAAAAAAGTGAAAAGTTTTAACGGAGAGACATAATGGTAATTACTCGGTGTCATTATACAGACAAGCTATTCATTATTTATTGCCATTAAGGTAAGCACTTCTAGGAAATAAAGGTGAGAGCAAATCTCGCTTTCGAGTCGCTCGATGTAAAACCTCACTCAGGCTGCGTGAGGTTGTGAGAAGCTGAGAAGGCAGGCAGCCTATCGCCGAAAGGAGGGTTCCGTCACCGTCACTAAACTTTAAAACTATACAGTGTCTTTAAACCTCTATCAAAAAGATTTTATTAATTAGGCCACCTTGTCTTGTGATTAAAAAAGTGAAAAGTTCTAACGGAGAGACATAATGGTAATTACTCGGTGTCATTATGCAGACAAGCTATTCATTATTTATTGCCATTAAGGTAAGCACTTCTAGGAAATAAAGGTGAGAGCAAATGTCGCTTTTTATTCGTGTAAAACCTCACTCAGGCTGCGTGAGGTTGTGAGGAGCCAGGCAGCTTGTCGCCGAAAGGAGGGTTCCGTCACCGTCACTAAACTTTCAAACTATACAGTGTCTTTAAACCTCTATCAAAAAGATTTTATTATTAAAATAAAATAAATAGGAATTGTGCGGTTACGAGTATCTTCTTGGATTTTTTTTTTTTTTTTTTTTTTTTTTTTTTTTTTTTTTTGATAATTATGTAGCTAGTTTCTACTTTCCTAATACACAATTTATCTACAGACCTATCTATTTACCTACTCTTATGAGCTCATTTGGGTAGAAACCTCTTCCTTTCAAAGCATGCTTATCAGAGTTATCAGAGATAGTACCTATAAAATCTACGTTATAAAAATCTTCTTCGTGATTTTCTAGGTATAGGTATGATGCTTTATGTTCCCTAACCTACATGTATTGTAATAAGAGCATACAATGGAGAAACATAATAAGAAATTTCCCAGAGTATACCTAAGTATCACCATGATAAATACAAGGTAGGAAAACAACGGAGGAAAGAAGACAATTCGAGGACTCTATTGTCATAAAATACTCTGACCTTTGTACTACTGATGGCCAGGCTTTGGTTATTTTGGAGGAGACACAAGAAAAATAAAATAAAAAAATTCTAAATACCTACCTAGATGATCATGGTAATATTGATAATAATTAAAAGAACTCGGAGAAATGAAGAAAGAAGGCCCTTTTTTCTTTCTTTGTAAAATAAAAGTATGGGCAACACCTACTATAGACAATTATATGCTAGAATTGAATCTTTATGTTTAGGATGCTATGAGGTAGGTTACCTTCATTTGACCATTTGAACTGAGGTTACATACAACAAATTTAATGGATTAGGTACGGCTTAAATTTTTTAGTGCTATTTGCTGGGATATTAACCGATTGGCCTGGCCAAAACAATAAAATTGAGGACTATCTTTAACTTTGTATTTTTACAAAGTTAAAGATATAGATCTTCTTGGCAATAGATCTAAATCCATCCCTCAATTGCTATTGGTTAGATTCGGAGGCTTTCCAATCCAAAGTAGGTACCTACATAAAATATACCTAGTATTATGGTTGGGATCCTTCTCACATAACAACCGCACGGGGGTAGTGAAAAGGCTCTAATATAATAAATACAACGTACAAATAAATTGCTTTGCTTGTCGTGCTATATGCAAGGGAAGAGGCCTCTACTGAGGAAAGTAATCTCACGGCTGAGAAACTTTCTGCGAATTCTCTAAGCCTTACACCTTTCTTTTTCCCCGCCACCTTGTCTTGCGATTAAAAAAGTGAAAAGTTTTAACGGAGAGACATAATGGTAATTACTCGGTGTCATTATGCAGACAAGCTATTCATTATTTATTGCCATTAAGGTAAGCACTTCTAGGAAATAAAGGTGAGAGCAAATGTCGCTTTCGAGTCGCTCGATGTAAAACCTCACTCAGGCTGCGTGAGGTTGTGAGAAGGCAGGCAGCTTGTCGCCGAAAGGAGGGTTCCGTCACCGTCACTAAACTTTAAAACTATACAGTGTCTTTAAACCTCTATCAAAAAGATTTTATTAATTAGAATAAAATAAATAGGAATTGTGCGGTTACGAGTATCTTCATGGATTTTTTTTACTTTCTATTACCTTTACGTATAGGGAACCTATACAAGGTAATGAGAAAGTATTGCAATCGGTCCAAATTTTCAAAATCGGGAAATGGGTGGAAATATCCGTTTTGGGGTCCCCTGATTCCAAAAAAGTGGTTTTTAGCCCATGGTCTGTACGTAACGTACGTACGTACGTGAAAAAGGGTAAATTTGGACATCATGCATGCAGCAATG